>NC_048577.1:67729963-67964963 GCF_013265735.2 Oncorhynchus mykiss
TGGATCTCTGTTTAGTTGTCACTGTGTTAACCACAACCAACATGTTGGATCTCTGTTTAGTTGTCACTGTGTTAACCACAACCAACATGTTGGATCTCTGTTTAGTTGTCACTGTGTTAACCACAACCAACATGTTGGATCTCTGTTTAGGGGTCAGTGCTCTAAAATGAGTCTCTCTGGGGAGAGAGAGGAGGGGGGCCCTGCCTCTAAAATGAGTCTCTCTGGGGAGAGAGAGGAGGGGGGCCCTGCCTCTAAAATGAGACTCTCTGGGGAGAGAGAGGAGGGGGGCCCTGCCTCTAAAATGAGTCTCTCTAGGGAGAGAGAGGAGGGGGGCCCTGCCTCTAAAATGCATCTCTCTGGGGGACATGACACCAAAGCTAAGAGGTAAGATGACCATTTATAAAGAATTTATCGAGTTCATTAAAAAAATAAATAGCTATCTTAAGATGAAACACTATATATCCATTGTTTATCAGGAATGGAATGTTCGTATCCTGTATATTTGACTGTGATATGTGGTTGTCTCACCTTGATATCTTAAGATGAATGCACTTACTGTAAATCACTCTGGATAAGAGCATCTGCTAAATCAGGGGTTCTCAATCCGGGGTCTGTGGAGGTACTGCAGGGGTTCTCAATCCGGGGTCTGTGGAGGTACTGCAGGGGTTCTCAATCTGGGGTCTGTGGAGGTACTGCAGGGGTTCTCAATCCGGGGTCTGCGGAGGTACTGCAGGGGTTCCACGGCACCCTGACTGTACTCGTTGCAATGTACAACTCTTCACACCCATTTAACAACTCTAAATATCCTTGGCATAGTAGGTATCAAGTCCCTTGCCAATAATGTTGCCTACAACGTTGCAACAATGTTCATTTTCATCAAACTCATATTACACCCTAGACGCCTTCAATTGCCCAATTTATAGCCACGCCCAATTTATAGCCACGCCCAATTTATAGCCATAGCCAATTTATAGCCACGCCCAATTTAGGATTATTATTTAACAACATGATGTTGTGCTCCAAAGGGAGAACTTGAAATAACATGATGTAGATAATTAAATCATCATAAAAAAAACGTATTTAGAAAATAAGGTTCCTTATAGAGCCAAAAAGGCTTCTATCACTTCCTTAAAATATGAAATCAATAAAAGTTATATTATTTTGCGGTTCAGTGAAGAAGAACCTCTAGAGTTCTGATCAACAAAAGGTTCATGTGTTGATTTTGTGAACCCAGCAGCCCTCCAGTGGTCAGATCAATTCCACCTGTTTTTTCCAGCGCCCGACCCGGGATTCGATCCAGCCACTTTTCGGTCACAGCTCCAACTCCAACCTGAGTTCATCTTCAGAAATAAGCATGAGTTAATCTGCCAAAATGAAGACAAAATGCTATGCAGACATACATAATTATTATACATAACTCATTGCCAAAAGCACAAGACATACTGTTGTATGTAGGTCTATATTATTTATGGGTTGATCACATAGAAATATAAAAACATTATTTTTAACTACTACAATGCAATTACATGTGGCGCAGGAACCACTGACTCACTGCATTATTCTATAGTATTATCAAGACACCTGCTGTTAACTCTTAACTACTTAGGACAGCTCACGAGGTGTCCTAAATATCTGCCGACTAGGTGGGTAGGTAATTTAGGTAATGGGTAGGTAACTAGGTAATTTATACCCATAAGTGTAAAATGTCTTTATTCTCAGCACTTATACGACCAATGTTCTACTCTGAGACACTTTGGCGAGATGGACCCAGATCTCAACATATTGTTATAAAAAAACATAGAATGTTTGTTTTACATAATAATACAAAATGAATATTACTAATGTAACCCACTGTAAAGACTGGGTTTAGTTGATTGTGTTGCACTGATCATGTCCGTGTTCTGGAACTGTCCGCGTCCCCGTACAGAACTGTCCGCGTCCCCGTACAGAACTGTCCGCGTCCACGTTCAGTGTGGCGCCAAGCCGGTTACGCGCAGATTGGACTGAGGTGATCTTGGGGAATAACGACGTAGTTTGTTACAGTGTTGAGACACCGAAGTTTACTGTTCAATTTGCTTTTTTCTTTACGGTCAGGGACAGTGTGAGTGTAGCCAGATCCTTTTCATTCTCTATCCTTGTTTCATTTTGTGGTTCACCGGATTCATCACCATCATCGAGACGAAAGACAGACGAACGACCTGCTGACTAACCAAGCTAGTCGGTACAGCTCGGTAAGCTAGCTAGCTACTCTACCAGCAGCATCCTAGTTATCCTAGCTAGTCGGTACAGCTCGGTAAGCTAGCTAGCTACTCTACCAGCAGCATCCTAGTTATCCTAGCTAGTCGGTACAGCTCGGTAAGCTAGCTAGCTACTCTACCAGCAGCATCCTAGTTATCCTATCTAGTCGGTACAGCTCGGTAAGCTAGCTAGCTACTCTACCAGCAGCATCCTAGTTATCCTAGCTAGTCGGTACAGCTCGGTAAGCTAGCTAGCTACTCTACCAGCAGCATCCTAGTTATCCTAGCTAGTCGGTACAGCTCGGTAAGCTAGCTAGCTACTCTACCAGCAGCATCCTAGTTATCCTAGCTAGTCGGTACAGCTCGGTAAGCTAGCTAGCTACTCTACCAGCAGCATCCTAGTTATCCTAGCTAGTCGGTACAGCTCGGTAAGCTAGCTAGCTACTCTACCAGCAGCATCCTAGTAACCATAGCTACCACTACATCATCACCGGCTGTCTGCATTTCTTGTGGACCGATGGAGCTCCCCGGTTGTTTCTTCCACCTGTTAAATCCCGGTGAGGCTTCTCCCTCTCTCGTTGACGGTTGCTGGCTACCTCTGTCCGGTTCTCCTCTCTTCACTAGATGGACGGTAACTTTAGTGTTTAACCCGTCTGTGTCTAATGACCAAACTTTTGAATATTATTTTCAGGGCGCCTCAATAGCAGGTATTGAATCCCGGGTAAATAATCACTAGTCAGAACCTCAACCTCAGTATACATTCATTATAAAAATCATCTTAATATCTGATATTGTGAGTAAACAACCTCGAGAGTGCGTCTTCCAGCCCTCCAATAAATTACACCATTCAACCTTCCCGGTTAGTAACTTTACCTCAACATCCCCTGGAGAAGGCAGAGTAACGACACCAGCCTTTTAGCGGGGCTGACAGACTGACTACAACGCTCGCGACGCTAAATGAATTTCGTCATTAAAAATGACACACTGCTCGCGCGCGCCAACGAGCGTCTAGAAGTCAGTTATATTTGTGAAACTCTTCTTATGTTTCCCCATCTGAGCTCAGAGTAGATGAGAGATGTAATGTTTGTCTCTGTTGTGTTGAAGTCCAATCAAGCAGGAGAGACCAGCCTCCCCTGTTCCCAGCTGTGTGTCCATGAAGAGTGACTGGTCTATGGAACCTCCTCTAACCTTTAGAGAGGGAGACTTTTCTACTGAACAAAGGTAAGAAGAACTCATGGGTCCTGGTCAGTGATTTAAACAACACTGTCTCTAGTCATTTCTCCTCTCCCATTTTCCCATTTATTGTTGTTGTTTTCATAATTCATAGGCTAATCATTTTGTCCATTTTCATAGTCCTAAAACAATATTAAACAAACACAACATTCCCTCCGTGTGTTTGCGTGTGTGTGTGTGTGTGTGCGTGTGTGTGTGTGTGTGTGTGTGTGTGTGTGTGTGTGAACTCCCTGGATGAGGAGATGTAATCTCATGTTTTGTCCACAGAAACCAACAGGAGAGATCAGAGTCAGAGATTCTCAGTGGTCAGTCTTCCCAGAGTCATCAAACAGACCTGGCCTCCATATTCAGTGTATGTGGTCCTGTTATGTACATTTGTTTTTGTTTACCTCAAGCAAAGTTGACCTGTCAATCATTCATTAATGTGTTAATGAGAAAGCATTTGTCTCTTAATTTATTCCAGATGCTTGAAGAGAAAATTCTGACATTTGTGAAGAACGAGCTGAAGATGTTCAAGAGGATTCTTAGTCCAGAACTCCCAGAAGGCTTTGAGAGTCAGAAGCAGGATAAGGAAGTGGTGGATGATGAAGATGAGAAGCAGGAGAGCAGTGCCAGAGAGGGGGCTCTGAAGATCACACTGCACGTCCTGAGGAAAATGAACCAGAAGGAGCTTGCTGACACACTGGAGAAATGTAAGATCTGTCTGCCTCATGTTGAATGCTGTTTTATAACATTTAAAAGCTGTAGCTAAAGTACAGCTAAAGTAGCTGTGTAACTCAATGATATTGTAGCAGCCTTAACACAACACCTAGTGACCTCATCAAGTAGCAGCAGGGATGTGTTGTGTTGATTCATTTAGAGAGAGAGACAACATTAATAATACCGTCAATAATACCAATAATAATATAATCAGTCACACCAGTCTGTAATGCATTATGAAAACATTTATACAGTCAGTTAAGATAATACATTATTATAATTTAAAACGTTACAACAGTCTTACAATACTGTAGGCATTAAAACAGACGTAATATTAATATCCTCTGTGTTATTTCTTCATTCAGATGATTTTGCTGTGATTTGCCAACGTGAACTCAAATCTAATCTAAAGAAGAAGTTTCAATGTGTATTTGAGGGGATCGCTAAACAAGGAAACCCAACACTTCTCAATAAGATCTACACAGAGCTCTACATCACAGAGGGTGGAACAGGAGAGGTCAATAATGAACATGAGTTGAGACAGATTGAGACAACAACCAGGAAACAAGCAAGACCAGAGACTGCAATCAAATGTAACGACATCTTCAAACCCTTAACTGGACAAGACAAACCTATCAGAACTATGCTGACAAAGGGAGTCGCTGGCATTGGAAAAACAGTCTCTGTGCAGAAGTTCATTCTGGACTGGGCTGAAGGAAAAGAAAATCAGGATGTCTAATTTGTATTTGCATTCCCTTTTCGGGAGCTGAATTTGATGAAAGGAGACAAACACACTTTCATTGAACTTCTTAATCACTTCTCAATGGAAACCAAACAATCAGGAATCTCTATCTACAACAAGTACAAAGTTCTGTTCATCTTTGATGGTCTGGATGAGTGCCGACTGCCCCTAGACTTCCCGAAGAACAAGATCTGTTGTGACGTCACAGAGTCAACCTCAGTGGATGTTCTGCTGACAAATCTCATCAGGGGAAATCTGCTTCCCTCTGCTCTCCTCTGGATAACTACCCGACCTGCAGCAGCCAATAAGATCCCTTCAGGGTGTGTTGACCAGGTGACAGAGGTACGAGGGTTCAATGACCCACAGAAGGAGGAGTTCTTCAGGAAGAGATTCAGTGATGAGGACCTGGCCAGCAGAATCATCTCACACATAAAGACATCAAGGAGCCTCCACATCATGTGCCACATTCCAGTCTTCTGTTGGATTTCTGCAACAGTCCTTGAACACATGCTGAAACATAAGAGAGAAGAGATGCCCAAGACTCTGACTGAGATGTACACACACCTTGTGGTGTTTCATACCAAACAGAAGAATGAAAAGTATCTTGGGAAAGAAGAGACAGGTCCACACTGGAATAAAGAGAGCATTCTGTCACTGGGAAAACTGGCTTTTCAACAGCTTGTGAATGGCAATCTGATTTTCTATGAAGAAGACCTGAAAGAGGCTGGCATTGATATTAATGAAGCCTCAGTGTACTCAGGATTGTGCACACAGCTCTTTAAAGAGGAATGTGTGCTGTACCAGGACAAGGTGTACTGCTTCGTTCATCTGAGCATTCAGGAGTTTCTGGCTGCTGTATATGTGTTCCTCTCATTCATCAACAACAATCAGAATCTAATGGACAAACTGCAAACAAACGACAAGTCTGAAGTTACTTTCTACAAGAGTGCTGTGGATAAAGCCTTACAAAGTGAGACAGGAAACCTGGACCTTTTCCTCCGCTTCCTTCTGGGCCTCTCACTGGAGTCCAATCAGAAGCACTTACGAGGTCTACTGACAAAGACAAGAAGCAGCTCACAGAGCCACGAAGAAACAGTCAAGTACATCAAGGAGAAGATCAGGGAGAATCCCTCTCCAGAGAGGAGCATCAATCTGTTCCACTGTCTGAATGAACTGAATGACCATTCTCTAGTGGAGGAGATCCAAAGCTTCCTGAGATCAGGAAGTCTCTCAAAACCCAACCTGTCACCTGCACAGTGGTCAGCTCTGGTCTTTGTGTTGCTGACTTCAGAAAAGGAGCTGGATGTGTTTGACCTGAAGAAATACTCCAGATCAGAGGAAGGTCTTCTGAGGCTGCTGCCAGTGGTCAAAGCCTCCAGAGCTGTTCTGTAAGTAAATACAATGACATTCAAGTACTAATCAGCTAGAATAAATATTCAGTTTAGAGAAAAAAAGGTATTATAATATGTATATAATATTATATTGAAAAACATATTGAATAAATGCATTGATGTTCACATTAGTATAACAATATGACCATACAATTCTAGGAGACAGAGGATGAATCTATATGTTGTTTGAGAGAATAAACCAAATGCATCTGCCATTATCCCTCTACACTACTGGTGTTAAATTAACAGTGTGTTTGTGAAGTCATGATGATCTCTTTGTCAGGCTGTCAGGCTGTGGAGTCACAGATGAAGGCTGTGCTTCTCTGGTCTCAGCTCTGGAGTCAAACCCCTCACACCTGAGAGAACTGGATCTGAGTAACAATGACCTGAAGGATTCAGGAGTGAAGCTGCTCTCTGCTGGACTGGGGAATCCCCACTGTAAACTGGAGACTCTGAGGTCAGTATTATCAGATATGAAAGCACTTTATGTGTGTAGTTCTCCCATTTGAAAAAGTCGTAATTAATATAATTTGCAGTTTGTCTCGGTTGTGTTTTGGATGTTTTTCCTAATAGAAACTGAGTGGTGAATAATGTCCTGTCATTTTGGAGTCACTTCACTTGTATTGTCAGTAAGAATAGAAGATGTTTCTGAACACTTCTACATTCATGTGGATGCTACCATGATGATGAATAATCAGGAATGAATCGATGATAATGATGAATGAGAAAGTTACAGAGGCACAAAGATCATCCCCCCTCTGTTATTGGTAATGGTGAGAGGTTAGTATGTTTTGTTGTAGCCTCTGTTATTGGTAATGGTGAGAGGTTAGCATGTTTTGTTGTAGTCTCTGTTATTGGTAATGGTGAGAGGTTAGTATGTTTTGTTGTAGCCTCTGTTATTGGTAATGGTGAGAGGTTAGTATGTTTTGTTGTAGCCTCTGTTATTGGTAATGGTGAGAGGTTAGCATGTTTTGTTGTAGCCTCTGTTATTGGTAATGGTGAGAGGTTAGCATATTTTGTTGTAGCCTCTGTTATTGGTAATGGTGAGAGGTTAGCATGTTTTGTTGTAGTCTCTGTTATTGGTAATGGTGAGAGGTTAGCATGTTTTGTTGTAGTCTCTGTTATTGGTAATGGTGAGAGATTAGCATGTTTTGTTGTAGTCTCTGTTATTGGTAATGGTGAGAGGTTAGCATGTTTTGTTGTAGCCTCTGTTATTGGTAATGGTGAGAGGTTAGCATATTTTGTTGTAGCCTCTGTAACTTTCTCACTCATTATTATTCATGATTCATTCATGATCTTACTCAGTCAAGGCGTCACAGGCTTGATGTCTCATGGTGTTCGAGGAATATGGGACCAGATATACTTTTGACTGATTTAATACACTTTAAGTGTCAGAATACTTATGACTTCTTCAAATGGGGGGGACTAGATACATAAAATGCTTTAATTTTTCTAAACGTTGAAACAGATATGTATTAAAATATCCTCAAATAAAAGGTGACATTATAAACTGTCACCTCATATGAAACATTTGATCTCAAATCCAAAATGCTGGAGTATAGAGACACATTTAAAATGTTAGCTTCACTGTCTAAATAGATATGGTGTGGACTGTTTACTCAATACGATCTAAATATTATACCTCACTGTCTAAATAGATATGGTGTGGACTGTTTACTCAATACAATCTAAATCTGATACCTCACTGTCTAAATAGATATGGTGTGGACTGTATACTCAATACAATCTAAATCTGATACCTCACTGTCTAAATAGATATGGTGTGGACTGTATACTCAATACAATCTAAATCTGATTCCTCACTGTCTAAATAGATATGGTGTGGACTGTATACTCAATACAACCTAAATCTGACACCTCACTGTCTAAATAGATATGGTGTGGACTGTCTACTCAATACAATCTAAATCTGATTCCTCACTGTCTAAATAGATATGGTGTGGACTGTATACTCAATACAACCTAAATCTGACACCTCACTGTCTAAATAGATATGGTGTGGACTGTCTACTCAATACAATCTAAATCTGATACCTCACTGTCTAAATAGATATGGTGTGGACTGTATACTCAATACAATCTAAATCTGATTCCTCACTGTCTAAATAGATATGGTGTGGACTGTATACTCAATACAATCTAAATCTGATACCTCACTGTCTAAATAGATATGGTGTGGACTGTATACTCAATACAATCTAAATCTGATACCTCACTGTCTAAATAGATATGGTGTGGACTGTATACTCAATACAATCTAAATCTGATACTTCACTGTCTAAATAGATATGGTGTGGACTGTTTACTCAATACGATCTAAATATTATACCTCACTGTCTAAATAGATATGGTGTGGACTGTATACTCAATACAATCTAAATCTGATACCTCACTGTCTAAATAGATATGGTGTGGACTGTATACTCAATACAATCTAAATCTGATACCTCACTGTCTAAATAGATATGGTGTGGACTGTTTACTCAATACGATCTAAATATTATACCTCACTGTCTAAATAGATATGGTGTGGACTGTTTACTCAATACAATCTAAATCTGATTCCTCACTGTCTAAATAGATATGGTGTGGACTGTATACTCAATACAATCTAAATCTGATACCTCACTGTCTAAATAGATATGGTGTGGACTGTATACTCAATACAATCTAAATCTGATACCTCACTGTCTAAATAGATATGGTGTGGACTGTTTACTCAATACGATCTAAATATTATACCTCACTGTCTAAATAGATATGGTGTGGACTGTATACTCAATACAATCTAAATCTGATTCCTCACTGTCTAAATAGATATGGTGTGGACTGTATACTCAATACAATCTAAATCTGATACCTCACTGTCTAAATAGATATGGTGTGGACTGTATACTCAATACAATCTAAATCTGATACCTCACTGTCTAAATAGATATGGTGTGGACTGTATACTCAATACAATCTAAATCTGATACTTCACTGTCTAAATAGATATGGTGTGGACTGTTTACTCAATACGATCTAAATATTATACCTCACTGTCTAAATAGATATGGTGTGGACTGTATACTCAATACAATCTAAATCTGATACCTCACTGTCTAAATAGATATGGTGTGGACTGTATACTCAATACAATCTAAATCTGATACCTCACTGTCTAAATAGATATGGTGTGGACTGTTTACTCAATACGATCTAAATATTATACCTCACTGTCTAAATAGATATGGTGTGGACTGTTTACTCAATACAATCTAAATCTGATTCCTCACTGTCTAAATAGATATGGTGTGGACTGTATACTCAATACAATCTAAATCTGATACCTCACTGTCTAAATAGATATGGTGTGGACTGTATACTCAATACAATCTAAATCTGATACCTCACTGTCTAAATAGATATGGTGTGGACTGTTTACTCAATACGATCTAAATATTATACCTCACTGTCTAAATAGATATGGTGTGGACTGTATACTCAATACAATCTAAATCTGATACCTCACTGTCTGTCTTCTGACTGATACTGCTTTTTAAACTGGTCTGGTCAGTCTACTGTAATATTTGTACTATACAGGTTTCAGGACACTGATATATCTGAATATGTTGAAAAAATATACTGCCACTATTTTCACCTCCAAAGAATATCAGTGTGATTTTAATATGATTTGACTCTTTGCAGGCTGTCAGGCTGTCTAGTCACAGAGGAAGGCTGTGCTTCTCTGGTCTCAGCTCTGAGGTCAAACCCCTCACACCTGAGAGAGCTGGACCTGAGCTACAATCACCCAGGAGACTCAGGAGTCAGACTGCTCTCTGCTGGACTGGAGGATCCACACTGCAGACTGGAGAAACTCAAGTATGTAGAGGGTTTATGTCAATGTTCATATCAGACATGTTTGACTTATTAGGCTAGTTAAGACAAACGTTCTGACCACCACTTGGACAAAGTTATAAGTTACTGTGTGTGTGTGTGTGTGTGTGAATTCAGGTGTATCCCTCAATGACTGTCTGTTCTTCTGCTTACCGCTACAGTGTGGAACATGGTGGAGAGAACAGAATGAAACCTGGGATTAGAAAATGTGAGTGTTGACTGCTGTGAAGAATATGACTAAGAATAAGGCTTAATTCAAGTTAATTCAAAGTCAAAGACCACCATCATTACTTACTTGGTCATATTAAATATCAGCTGTAGTTCTACAGAAGCAGAAATCAGGGACACCAAAGTTTACAAAGAGGTGCTTTGACTGTGTGTGTGTGTGTGTGTGTGTGTGTGTGTGTGTGTGTGTGTAATTAATGTGAATAAGTGTGTTTTATATTACCAGACAGTATAACATCTGATCATTCAACAAGTCTCAAGTTACCTTAACTTCTCCTTTTGATACCTAGAAACATCTACATTAAATGAATTAGTGAAAAGTGAGTTAACATTCTAATGTGAATGATGATGATTTCTAATATTGTGTCTGGTTTCATCCATCAGATGTCTGTGATCTCACACTGGACCCAAACACAGTAAACAGACTCCTCTCTCTGTCTGAGGAGAACAGAAAGGTGACATGTGGGAGAGAGGAGCAGCTGTATCCTGATCACCCAGAGAGACTTGAGGACTGTAGACAGGTGCTGTGTAGAGAGGGTCTGACTGGGCGCTGTTACTGGGAGGTAGACTGGAGTGGGGGGGCTGTTATAGGAGTGACATATAAAGGAATCAACAGGAGAGGAGGGGCTAATGACTGTTGTTTTGGATGCAATGACAAGTCCTGGAGTCTGATCTGCTCTGACAACAGTTACTATGCCTGGCACAATAGTAATCCCACTACCATAGACGTCCCCTCCTCCAGCTCCCACAGAGTAGGAGTGTATCTGGACTGGCCAGCCGGCACTCTGTCCTTCTATAGAGCCTCCTCTGACACACTGACCCACCTGATCACATTCACCTCCACATTCACTGAGCCCCTCTATCCAGGGTTTTGGGTTTGGGATGATGGTGAATCAGTGTCCCTCTGTCAGTGACACACACACACACACACACACACACACACACACACACACACACACACTGGACAAACACACACACACCTGCTGGACACACACTTGACACACACACACACACACACGCTGGACACACACACACACATGCTGGACACACACACACGTACACACGCTGGACACACACTGGACACAGACACACACGCACTCACGCTGGACACACACACACACATGCTGGACAAACACACACACACACTGGACACACACATGCTACACACACACACACACACACACTGAACACACACTGGACAAACACACACACACACTGGACAAACAAAAACACACACACACACAAACACACACACACTGGACACACACACACACTGGACACACACATGCTGGACACACACACACGTACACACGCTTGACACACACACACACACTGGACACAGACACACACGCACTCACGCTGGACACACACACACACATGCTGGACAAACACACACACACACTGGACACACACATGCTACACACACACACACTGGACACACACTGGACAAACACACACACACACTGGACAAACAAAAACACACACACACACAAACACACACACACACACTGGACACACACACACACTGGACACACACATGCTGGACACACACACTGGACTCACAGACACACATTGGACAAACACACACACACACACTGGACACACGCACGCTCTGGACAAACAAACACACACTGGACAAACACACACACACACTAGACAAACAAACACACACACAAACACAGTGGAAACACACACTGGACAAACACACACTCACTGGACAAACACATTGGACACACATGCATATATATATAGGACCTCTTACAATAACACTGTTAAAATACCAATGTGATCATTTGTCTTTTATGTTGAAAAACAAATTGTACAATTATGTATAATTATATATGGATCATGTTCACAAACACACACACTGGACACACAGTGTGATCATTTGTTGTCTATTATGTTGAATAACACACAGGAAACACACAAACACATTGGACACACACACATGCGCATCTTCCTATAATTGTGACCTTGACCCAGGACCTCTTACAATAACATGTCTTTTATGTTGAATAACAAATTGTACAATTATATACAATTATATCTGGACATACTCTCCATAGTTGTATAATTATATATGGACATACACTCCATAGTTGTATAATTATATATGGACATACACTCCATAGTTGTATAATTATATATAATTATATATGGACATACACTCCATAGTTGTATAATTATATCTGGACATACTCTCCATAGTTGTATAATTATATCTGGACATACACTCCATAGTTGTATAATTATATCTGGACATACACTCCATAGTTGTATAATTATATCTGGACATACACTCCATAGTTGTATAATTATATCTGGACATACACTCCATAGTTGTATAATTATATCTGGACATACACTCCATAGTTGTATAATTATATATGGACATACGCTCCATAGTTGTATAATTATATCTGGACATACTCTCCATAGATGTATAATTATATATGGACATACGCTCCATAGTTGTATAATTATATATGGACATACACTCCATAGTTGTATAATTATATATAATTATATATGGACATACACTCCATAGTTGTATAATTATATCTGGACATACGCTCCATAGTTGTATAATTATATATGGACATACGCTCCATAGTTGTATAATTATATCTGGACATACTCTCCATAGATGTATAATTATATATGGACATACGCTCCATAGTTGTATAATTATATATGGACATACGCTCCATAGTTGTATAATTATATATGGACATACGCTCCATAGTTG
The DNA here is from genome assembly GCF_013265735.2 of Oncorhynchus mykiss. Classification (NCBI taxonomy): domain Eukaryota; kingdom Metazoa; phylum Chordata; class Actinopteri; order Salmoniformes; family Salmonidae; genus Oncorhynchus; species Oncorhynchus mykiss. The sequence continues at coordinate 67,743,140 of NC_048577.1, forward strand.
TATAATTATATATAATTATATCTGGACATACACTCCATAGTTGTATAATTATATATAATTATATATGGACATACACTCCATAGTTGTATAATTATATATGGACATACGCTCCATAGTTGTATAATTATATATGGACATACTCTCCATAGTTGTATAATTATATATAATTATATATGGACATACGCTCCATAGTTGTATAATTATATATGGACATACACTCCATAGTTGTATAATTATATATGGACATACGCTCCATAGTTGTATAATTATATCTGGACATACTCTCCATAGTTGTATAATTATATATAATTATATATGGACATACGCTCCATAGTTGTATAATTATATATGGACATACGCTCCATAGTTGTATAATTATATATGGACATACACTCCATAGTTGTATAATTATATATGGACATACTCTCCATAGTTGTATAATTATATCTGGACATACTCTCCATAGTTGTATAATTATATATGGACATACACTCCATAGTTGTATAATTATGTATGGACATACTCTCCATAGTTGTATAATTATATCTGGACATACGCTCCATAGTTGTATAATTATATATGGACATACACTCCATAGTTGTATAATTATATATGGACATACTCTCCATAGTTGTATAATTATATATGGACATACTCTCCATAGTTGTATAATTATATATGGACATACGCTCCATAGTTGTATAATTATATATGGACATACGCTCCATAGTTGTATAATTATATATGGACATACTCTCCATAGTTGTATAATTATATATGGACATACGCTCCATAGTTGTATAATTATATATGGACATACACTCCATAGTTGTATAATTATATATGGACATACACTCCATAGTTGTATAATTATATCTGGACATACACTCCATAGTTGTATAATTATATATGGACATACTCTCCATAGTTGTATAATTATATCTGGACATACTCTCCATAGTTGTATAATTATATATGGACATACACTCCATAGTTGTATAATTATATCTGGACATACTCTCCATAGTTGTATAATTATATATGGACATACTCTCCATAGTTGTATAATTATATATGGACATACGCTCCATAGTTGTATAATTATATATAATTATATATGGACATACGCTCCATAGTTGTATAATTATATCTGGACATACGCTCCATAGTTGTATAATTATATATGGACATACTCTCCATAGTTGTATAATTATATCTGGACATACTCTCCATAGTTGTATAATTATATCTGGACATACTCTCCATAGTTGTATAATTATATATAATTATATATGGACATACGCTCCATAGTTGTATAATTATATCTGGACATACTCTCCATAGTTGTATAATTATATATAATTATATATGGACATACACTCCATAGTTGTATAATTATATATAATTATATATGGACATACACTCCATAGTTGTATAATTATATATGGACATACACTCCATAGTTGTATAATTATATCTGGACATACTCTCCATAGTTGTATAATTATATATGGACATACACTCCATAGTTGTATAATTATATATAATTATATATGGACATACTCTCCATAGTTGTATAATTATATATGGACATACACTCCATAGTTGTATAATTATATATAATTATATATGGACATACGCTCCATAGTTGTATAATTATATCTGGACATACGCTCCATAGTTGTATAATTATATATGGACATACTCTCCATAGTTGTATAATTATATATGGACATACGCTCCATAGTTGTATAATTATATCTGGACATACGCTCCATAGTTGTATAATTATATATGGACATACGCTCCATAGTTGTATAATTATATATGGACATACGCTCCATAGTTGTATAATTATATATGGACATACACTCCATAGTTGTATAATTATATATGGACATACGCTCCATAGTTGTATAATTATATCTGGACATACGCTCCATAGTTGTATAATTATATATAATTATATATGGACATACACTCCATAGTTGTATAATTATATATGGACATACGCTCCATAGTTGTATAATTATATATAATTATATATGGACATACGCTCCATAGTTGTATAATTATATATGGACATACGCTCCATAGTTGTATAATTATATATAATTATATATGGACATACACTCCATAGTTGTATAATTATATATAATTATATATGGACATACGCTCCATAGTTGTATAATTATATATGGACATACACTCCATAGTTGTATAATTATATATAATTATATATGGACATACGCTCTATAGATGTATAATTATATATGGACATACTCTCCATAGTTGTATAATTATATCTGGACATACGCTCCATAGTTGTATAATTATATATGGACATACACTCCATAGTTGTATAATTATATATAATTATATATGGACATACACTCCATAGTTGTATAATTATATCTGGACATACTCTCCATAGTTGTATAATTATATATGGACATACGCTCTATAGATGTATAATTATATATGGACATACTCTCCATAGTTGTATAATTATATCTGGACATACGCTCCATAGTTATATAATTATATCTGGACATACACTCCATAGTTGTATAATTATATCTGGACATACGCTCCATAGTTGTATAATTATATATGGACATACGCTCCATAGTTGTATAATTATATCTGGACATACTCTCCATAGTTGTATAATTATATATGGACATACACTCCATAGTTGTATAATTATATATAATTATATATGGACATACGCTCCATAGTTGTATAATTATATCTGGACATACGCTCCATAGTTGTATAATTATATATGGACATACGCTCCATAGTTGTATAATTATATCTGGACATACGCTCCATAGTTGTATAATTATATCTGGACATACGCTCCATAGTTGTATAATTATATCTGGACACACGCTCCATAGTTGTATAATTATATATGGACATACGCTCCATAGTTGTATAATTATATATGGACATACGCTCCATAGTTGTATAATTATATCTGGACATACACTCCATAGTTGTATAATTATATATGGACATACGCTCCATAGTTGTATAATTATATATAATTATATATGGACATACACTCCATAGTTGTATAATTATATATGGACATACGCTCCATAGTTGTATAATTATATCTGGACATACGCTCCATAGTTGTATAATTATATATGGACATACGCTCCATAGTTGTATAATTATATATAATTATATATGGACATACACTCCATAGTTGTATAATTATATATAATTATATATGGACATACACTCCATAGTTGTATAATTATATATGGACATACGCTCCATAGATGTATAATTATATATGGACATACTCTCCATAGTTGTATAATTATATCTGGACATACGCTCCATAGTTGTATAATTATATATGGACATACGCTCCATAGTTATATAATTATATCTGGACATACACTCCATAGTTGTATAATTATATATGGACATACGCTCCATAGTTATATAATTATGTATGGACATACGCTCCATAGTTATATAATTATATCTGGACATACGCTCCATAGTTGTATAATTATATATAATTATATATGGACATACGCTCCATAGTTGTATAATTATATATGGACATACTCTCCATAGTTGTATAATTATATCTGGACATACGCTCCATAGTTGTATAATTATATATAATTATATATGGACATACGCTCCATAGTTATATAATTATATCTGGACATACTCTCCATAGTTGTATAATTATATATGGACATACTCTCCATAGTTGTATAATTATATCTGGACATACGCTCCATAGTTGTATAATTATATCTGGACATACGCTCCATAGTTGTATAATTATATCTGGACATACGCTCCATAGTTGTATAATTATATCTGGACATACACTCCATAGTTGTATAATTATATATAATTATATATGGACATACGCTCCATAGTTGTATAATTATATATAATTATATATGGACATACGCTCCATAGTTGTATAATTATATCTGGACATACTCTCCATAGTTGTATAATTATATCTGGACATACACTCCATAGTTGTATAATTATATATGGACATACGCTCCATAGTTGTATAATTATATATAATTATATATGGACATACGCTCCATAGTTGTATAATTATATATAATTATATATGGACATACGCTCCATAGTTGTATAATTATATATAATTATATATGGACATACACTCCATAGTTGTATAATTATATATAATTATATATGGACATACGCTCCATAGTTGTATAATTATATATAATTATATATGGACATACGCTCCATAGTTGTATAATTATATATAATTATATATGGACATACGCTCCATAGTTGTATAATTATATATAATTATATATGGACATACACTCCATAGTTGTATAATTATATATGGACATACGCTCCATAGTTGTATAATTATATATAATTATATATGGACATACACTCCATAGTTGTATAATTATATCTGGACATACTCTCCATAGTTGTATAATTATATATGGACATACGCTCCATAGTTGTATAATTATATATGGACATACACTCCATAGTTGTATAATTATATATGGACATACTCTCCATAGTTGTATAATTATATATGGACATACTCTCCATAGTTGTATAATTATATATGGACATACACTCCATAGTTGTATAATTATATATGGACATACTCTCCATAGTTGTATAATTATATATGGACATACACTCCATAGTTGTATAATTATATATAATTATATATGGACATACACTCCATAGTTGTATAATTATATCTGGACATACGCTCCATAGTTGTATAATTATATATGGACATACGCTCCATAGTTGTATAATTATATCTGGACATACTCTCCATAGATGTATAATTATATATGGACATACGCTCCATAGTTGTATAATTATATCTGGACATACGCTCCATAGTTGTATAATTATATCTGGACATACGCTCCATAGTTGTATAATTATATATGGACATACGCTCCATAGTTGTATAATTATATATAATTATATCTGGACATACACTCCATAGTTGTATAATTATATATAATTATATATGGACATACTCTCCATAGTTGTATAATTATATATAATTATATCTGGACATACGCTCCATAGTTATATAATTATATATGGACATACGCTCCATAGTTATATAATTATATATGGACATACACTCCATAGTTGTATAATTATATATGGACATACGCTCCATAGTTGTATAATTATATATGGACATACTCTCCATAGTTGTATAATTATATATAATTATATATGGACATACGCTCCATAGTTGTATAATTATATATGGACATACACTCCATAGTTGTATAATTATATATAATTATATATGGACATACACTCCATAGTTGTATAATTATATATGGACATACGCTCCATAGTTGTATAATTATATATGGACATACGCTCCATAGTTGTATAATTATATATGGACATACGCTCCATAGTTGTATAATTATATATGGACATACGCTCCATAGTTGTATAATTATATATGGACATACTCTCCATAGTTGTATAATTATATCTGGACATACGCTCCATAGTTGTATAATTATATATGGACATACGCTCCATAGTTATATAATTATATATGGACATACACTCCATAGTTGTATAATTATATCTGGACATACTCTCCATAGTTGTATAATTATATATGGACATACACTCCATAGTTGTATAATTATATATAATTATATATGGACATACACTCCATAGTTGTATAATTATATCTGGACATACACTCCATAGTTGTATAATTATATATGGACATACTCTCCATAGTTGTATAATTATATATGGACATACACTCCATAGTTGTATAATTATATCTGGACATACGCTCCATAGTTGTATAATTATATATGGACATACGCTCCATAGTTGTATAATTATATCTGGACATACACTCCATAGTTGTATAATTATATATGGACATACGCTCCATAGTTGTATAATTATATCTGGACATACACTCCATAGTTGTATAATTATATATGGACATACACTCCATAGTTGTATAATTATATATGGACATACGCTCCATAGTTGTATAATTATATATGGACATACGCTCCATAGTTGTATAATTATATATAATTATATATGGACATACACTCCATAGTTGTATAATTATATATAATTATATATGGACATACACTCCATAGTTGTATAATTATATCTGGACATACACTCCATAGTTGTATAATTATATCTGGACATACTCTCCATAGTTGTATAATTATATCTGGACATACACTCCATAGTTGTATAATTATATCTGGACATACGCTCCATAGTTGTATAATTATATATGGACATACACTCCATAGTTGTATAATTATATATAATTATATATGGACATACGCTCCATAGTTGTATAATTATATCTGGACATACGCTCCATAGTTGTATAATTATATATGGACATACTCTCCATAGTTGTATAATTATATATGGACATACGCTCCATAGTTGTATAATTATATCTGGACATACGCTCCATAGTTGTATAATTATATCTGGACATACGCTCCATAGTTGTATAATTATATCTGGACATACGCTCCATAGTTGTATAATTATATCTGGACATACGCTCCATAGTTGTATAATTATATCTGGACATACACTCCATAGTTGTATAATTATATATGGACATACGCTCCATAGTTGTATAATTATATATGGACATACGCTCCATAGTTGTATAATTATATATAATTATATATGGACATACACTCCATAGTTGTATAATTATATATAATTATATATGGACATACACTCCATAGTTGTATAATTATATATGGACATACGCTCCATAGATGTATAATTATATATGGACATACTCTCCATAGTTGTATAATTATATCTGGACATACGCTCCATAGTTGTATAATTATATATAATTATATATGGACATACGCTCCATAGTTGTATAATTATATATGGACATACGCTCCATAGTTATATAATTATATCTGGACATACACTCCATAGTTGTATAATTATATATGGACATACGCTCCATAGTTATATAATTATGTATGGACATACGCTCCATAGTTATATAATTATATCTGGACATACGCTCCATAGTTGTATAATTATATATAATTATATATGGACATACGCTCCATAGTTGTATAATTATATATGGACATACTCTCCATAGTTGTATAATTATATCTGGACATACGCTCCATAGTTGTATAATTATATATAATTATATATGGACATACGCTCCATAGTTATATAATTATATCTGGACATACTCTCCATAGTTGTATAATTATATATGGACATACTCTCCATAGTTGTATAATTATATCTGGACATACGCTCCATAGTTGTATAATTATATCTGGACATACGCTCCATAGTTGTATAATTATATCTGGACATACACTCCATAGTTGTATAATTATATATAATTATATATGGACATACGCTCCATAGTTGTATAATTATATATAATTATATATGGACATACGCTCCATAGTTGTATAATTATATCTGGACATACTCTCCATAGTTGTATAATTATATCTGGACATACACTCCATAGTTGTATAATTATATCTGGACATACGCTCCATAGTTGTATAATTATATCTGGACATACGCTCCATAGTTGTATAATTATATATAATTATATATGGACATACGCTCCATAGTTGTATAATTATATATAATTATATATGGACATACGCTCCATAGTTGTATAATTATATATAATTATATATGGACATACACTCCATAGTTGTATAATTATATATAATTATATATGGACATACGCTCCATAGTTGTATAATTATATCTGGACATACGCTCCATAGTTGTATAATTATATATAATTATATATGGACATACGCTCCATAGTTGTATAATTATATATAATTATATATGGACATACGCTCCATAGTTGTATAATTATATATAATTATATCTGGACATACTCTCCATAGTTGTATAATTATATATGGACATACTCTCCATAGTTGTATAATTATATCTGGACATACTCTCCATAGTTGTATAATTATATCTGGACATACACTCCATAGTTGTATAATTATATATGGACATACACTCCATAGTTGTATAATTATATCTGGACATACACTCCATAGTTGTATAATTATATATGGACATACTCTCCATAGTTGTATAATTATATCTGGACATACGCTCCATAGTTGTATAATTATATATGGACATACGCTCCATAGTTGTATAATTATATATAATTATATCTGGACATACTCTCCATAGTTGTATAATTATATATGGACATACTCTCCATAGTTGTATAATTATATATGGACATACGCTCCATAGTTGTATAATTATATCTGGACATACGCTCCATAGTTGTATAATTATATATGGACATACGCTCCATAGTTGTATAATTATATATAATTATATCTGGACATACTCTCCATAGTTGTATAATTATATATGGACATACTCTCCATAGTTGTATAATTATATCTGGACATACGCTCCATAGTTGTATAATTATATCTGGACATACGCTCCATAGTTGTATAATTATATATAATTATATCTGGACATACTCTCCATAGTTGTATAATTATATATGGACATACTCTCCATAGTTGTATAATTATATATGGACATACTCTCCATAGTTGTATAATTATATATGGACATACACTCCATAGTTGTATAATTATATATAATTATATATGGACATACACTCCATAGTTGTATAATTATATATAATTATATATGGACATACACTCCATAGTTGTATAATTATATATGGACATACGCTCTATAGATGTATAATTATATATGGACATACTCTCCATAGTTGTATAATTATATCTGGACATACGCTCCATAGTTGTATAATTATATATGGACATACGCTCCATAGTTATATAATTATATCTGGACATACACTCCATAGTTGTATAATTATATCTGGACATACGCTCCATAGTTGTATAATTATATATGGACATACACTCCATAGTTGTATAATTATATATAATTATATATGGACATACGCTCCATAGTTGTATAATTATATCTGGACATACGCTCCATAGTTGTATAATTATATATGGACATACTCTCCATAGTTGTATAATTATATATGGACATACGCTCCATAGTTGTATAATTATATCTGGACATACACTCCATAGTTGTATAATTATATATAATTATATCTGGACATACTCTCCATAGTTGTATAATTATATATGGACATACGCTCCATAGTTGTATAATTATATCTGGACATACGCTCCATAGTTGTATAATTATATATGGACATACGCTCCATAGTTGTATAATTATATCTGGACATACACTCCATAGTTGTATAATTATATATGGACATACGCTCCATAGTTGTATAATTATATATGGACATACGCTCCATAGTTGTATAATTATATATAATTATATATGGACATACACTCCATAGTTGTATAATTATATATAATTATATATGGACATACACTCCATAGTTGTATAATTATATATGGACATACGCTCCATAGATGTATAATTATATATGGACATACTCTCCATAGTTGTATAATTATATCTGGACATACGCTCCATAGTTGTATAATTATATATAATTATATATGGACATACGCTCCATAGTTGTATAATTATATATGGACATACGCTCCATAGTTATATAATTATATCTGGACATACACTCCATAGTTGTATAATTATATATGGACATACGCTCCATAGTTATATAATTATGTATGGACATACGCTCCATAGTTATATAATTATATCTGGACATACGCTCCATAGTTGTATAATTATATATAATTATATATGGACATACGCTCCATAGTTGTATAATTATATATGGACATACTCTCCATAGTTGTATAATTATATCTGGACATACGCTCCATAGTTGTATAATTATATATAATTATATATGGACATACGCTCCATAGTTATATAATTATATCTGGACATACTCTCCATAGTTGTATAATTATATATGGACATACTCTCCATAGTTGTATAATTATATCTGGACATACGCTCCATAGTTGTATAATTATATCTGGACATACGCTCCATAGTTGTATAATTATATCTGGACATACACTCCATAGTTGTATAATTATATATAATTATATATGGACATACGCTCCATAGTTGTATAATTATATATAATTATATATGGACATACGCTCCATAGTTGTATAATTATATCTGGACATACTCTCCATAGTTGTATAATTATATCTGGACATACACTCCATAGTTGTATAATTATATATGGACATACGCTCCATAGTTGTATAATTATATATAATTATATATGGACATACGCTCCATAGTTGTATAATTATATATAATTATATATGGACATACGCTCCATAGTTGTATAATTATATATAATTATATATGGACATACACTCCATAGTTGTATAATTATATATAATTATATATGGACATACGCTCCATAGTTGTATAATTATATCTGGACATACTCTCCATAGTTGTATAATTATATCTGGACATACTCTCCATAGTTGTATAATTATATATGGACATACGCTCCATAGTTGTATAATTATATATGGACATACGCTCCATAGTTGTATAATTATATATGGACATACTCTCCATAGTTGTATAATTATATATGGACATACTCTCCATAGTTGTATAATTATATATGGACATACTCTCCATAGTTGTATAATTATATATGGACATACGCTCCATAGTTGTATAATTATATATAATTATATCTGGACATACTCTCCATAGTTGTATAATTATATATGGACATACTCTCCATAGTTGTATAATTATATATGGACATACTCTCCATAGTTGTATAATTATATATGGACATACACTCCATAGTTGTATAATTATATCTGGACATACTCTCCATAGTTGTATAATTATATCTGGACATACGCTCCATAGTTGTATAATTATATATGGACATACTCTCCATAGTTGTATAATTATATATGGACATACTCTCCATAGTTGTATAATTATATATGGACATACTCTCCATAGTTGTATAATTATATATGGACATACGCTCCATAGTTGTATAATTATATATAATTATATCTGGACATACTCTCCATAGTTGTATAATTATATATGGACATACTCTCCATAGTTGTATAATTATATATGGACATACTCTCCATAGTTGTATAATTATATCTGGACATACGCTCCATAGTTGTATAATTATATCTGGACATACGCTCCATAGTTGTATAATTATATATGGACATACTCTCCATAGTTGTATAATTATATATGGACATACTCTCCATAGTTGTATAATTATATATGGACATACACTCCATAGTTGTATAATTATATCTGGACATACGCTCCATAGTTGTATAATTATATCTGGACATACGCTCCATAGTTGTATAATTATATCTGGACATACGCTCCATAGTTGTATAATTATATATGGACATACTCTCCATAGTTGTATAATTATATATGGACATACGCTGTATAGTTGTATAATTATATCTGGACATACACTCCATAGTTGTATAAGTATACAAGGATATATTGTACTTTTCATAATAAAACATACTTGAAACAAGAAAAGGCTGTTAATTGTGAAAACAGTTTGTTTATTGATTTAACGTTTCCTCTGTCAGGTTGATGTTAACCTGCGACTGGTTGAAACAAGAAAAGGCCTGTTAATTGTGAAAACAGTTTGTTTATTGATTTAACGTTTCCTCTGTCAGGTTGATGTTAACCTGCGACTGGTTGAAACAAGAAAAGGCTGTTAATTGTGAAAACAGTTTGTTTATTGATTTAACGTTTCCTCTGTCAGGTTGATGTTAACCTGCGACTGGTTGAAACAAGAAAAGGCCTGTTAATTGTGAAAACAGTTTGTTTATTGATTTAACGTTTCCTCTGTCAGGTTGATGTTAACCTGCGACTGGTTGAAACAAGAAAAGGCCTGTTAATTGTGAAAACAGTTTGTTTATTGATTTAACGTTTCCTCTGTCAGGTTGATGTTCACCTGCGACTGGTTGAAACAAGAAAAGGCTGTTAATTGTGAAAACAGTTTGTTTATTGATTTAACGTTTCCTCTGTCAGGTTGATGTTAACCTGCGACTGGTTGAAACAAGAAAAGGCCTGTTAATTGTGAAAACAGTTTGTTTATTGATTTAACGTTTCCTCTGTCAGGTTGACGTTAACCTGCGACTGGTTGAAACATGAAACAAATATGAAATGAAATACAAAACAATTAAATATGTGGAATAGAATTAAACAAATTGTACAATTAGTACAACAGAGTGTTGTGATGCAGGGTCACTATAGCAACAGAGTGTTGTGATGCAGGGTTACTATAGCAACAGAGTGTTGTAATGCAGGGTTACTATAACAACAGAGTGTTGTAATGCAGGGTCACTATAGCAACAGAGTTCTCTCTCCCTCAGCTCTCTCTGTTTTCTGCTCTCTCCCTCTTTCTGCTCGCTCTCTCTGCTCTCTCTGCTCTCTCACTCTCTGCTCTCACTCTCTGCTCTATCTGCTCTATCTGCTCTCTCACTCTCTGCTCTCTCACTCTCTGCTCTCTCACTCTCTGCTCTCACTCTCTGATCTCACTCTCTGCTCTATCTGCTCTCTCAGCCTGCTCTCTGCTCTCTCTCTGTTCTCTGCTCTCTCAGCCTGCTCTCTGCTCTCTCTCTGTTATCTGCTCTCTGCTCTCTCAGCCTGCTCTCTGCTCTCTCTGCTCTCTGCTCTGCTGCTCTCTCTTTTCTCTGCTCTCTCTCTGTTCTCTGCTCTGCTGCTCTCTTTTCTCTGCTCTCTGCTCTCTCTCTCTCTCTGCTCTTTCACTCTTTGCTCTCTCACTCTTTCTTTGCTTTCTCAGCCTGCTCTCTGCTCTCTCTCTCTGCTCCCTCTCTCTCTCCCACACTCTGCTCTCTCTCTCTCCCACACACTCTGCTCTCTCTCTCCCACACTCTCTGCTGTCTCTCTCTGCTCTCTCTCTCTCCAACACTCTTCTCTCTCTGCTCTGCTGCTCTCTCTTTTCTCTGCTCTCTCTCTGCTCTCTCTTTGCTCTCTGCTCTCTCTCTCTCCTCTTTCACTCTTTCACTATTTGCTCTCTCACTCTTTCTTTGCTTTCTCAGCCTGCTCTCTGCTCTCTCTCTCTGCTCCCTCTCTCTCTCCCACACTCTGCTCTCTCTCTCCCACACACTCTGCTCTCTCTCCCACACTCTCTGCTCTCTCTCTCCCACACACTCTGCTCTCTCTGCTCTCTCTCTCTCCCACACACTCTGCTCTCTCTCTGCTCTCTCTCTCTCCCACACTCTCTGCTGTCTCTCTCTGCTCTCTCTCTCTCCCACACTCTTCTCTCTCTCTCTCTGCTCTCTCTCTCTCCCACACTCTGCTCTCTCTCCCACACTTTCTGCTCTCTCTCTCTCTCCCACACTTTCTGCTCTCTCTCCCACACTTTCTGCTCTCTCTCCCACACTTTCTGCTCTCTCCCCCACACTTTCTGCTCTCTCCCCCACACTTTCTGCTCTCTCTCCCACACTTTCTGCTCTCTCTCCCACACTTTCTGCTCTCTCTATCTCTCACTTTCTGCTCTCTCTCCCACACTTTCTGCTCTCTCTCCCACACTTTCTGCTCTCTCACTTTCTGCTCTCTCTCCCACACTTTCTGCTCTCTCTCCCACACTTTCTGCTCTCTCACTTTCTGCTCTGTCTCTCTCACTTTCTCTATCTTAACAGTGGTGAAGTTTGGACAATCACCACTTGATGGCAGTGTTAAACCAGAAGTCATGAAAACAACATCACTGCATCAAGAGAGGGAGAGAGAGAGAGTCTAATATACTGATATACAGTAACATTCAGAAAGTATTCAGACCCCTTGACTTTTTACACATTTTGTCACGTTACAGACTTATTCTAAAATGGATTAAATGTGTTTTTCCCCTCATCAATCTACACACAATAACCCAGAATTACAAAGCAAAAACTGTTCACTTTATGTGTGAACATTTTCATTAAAAAAAACTTAGATATCACAGAGGGAGAGGGAGAGTAGAGAGTCAGAAAGTAGAGTAGAGTAGAGAGTCAGAACAGAGGGAAAGAGGGAGAGAGAGAGAGAGGGAGGGTAGAGAGTCAGAACAGAGGGAAAGAGAGAGAGAGGGAGGGTAGAAAGTCAGAACAGAGGGAAAGAGAGAGAGGGACGCAACGTTAATTATTTATGAAAATCGCAAATGAAATGAAATAAATATATTAACTCACAAGCTTAGCCTTTTGTTAACAACACTGTCATCTCAGATTTTCAAAATATGCTTTTCAACCATTGCAAAACAAGCATTTGTGTAAGAGTATTGATAGCCTAGCATAGCATTAAGCCTAGCATTCAGCAGGCAACATTTTCACAACAACAAGAAAAGCCTTCAAATAAAATAATTTACCTTTGAAGAACTTCGGATGTTTTCAATGACGAGACTCTCAGTTAGATAGCAAATGTTCATTTTTTCCAAAAAGATTATTTGTGTAGGAGAAATCGCTCCGTTTTGTTCATCACGTTTGGCTAAGAAAAAAATCTGAAAATTCAGTCTCTACAACGCCAAACTTTTTACCAAATTAACTCCATAATATCGACAGAAACATGGCAAAGGTTGTTTAGAATCAATCCTCAAGGTGTTTTTCACATATCTATTCGATGATAAATCACTCGTAGCAGTTTGGTTTCTCCTCTGAAGAAAATGGAACGCGCATGGACGTGGAGATTACGCAATAATTGCGACGGAGGACACCAAGCGACCACCTGGTAGAAGTAGTCTCTTATGGTCAATCTTCCAATGATATGCCTACAAATACGTCACAATGCTGCAGACACCTTGGGGAAAACGTGGAAAATGTAAGCTGACTCCTAGCTCCTCCACAGCCATATAAGGAGTCATTGCCATGACGCGGTTTCAAAAAATGCAGCACTTCCTGATTGAAATGTCATCTTGGTTTCGCCTGTAGCATCAGTTCTGTGGCACTAACAGACAATATCTTTGCAGTTTTGGAAACGTTAGAGTGTTTTCTATCCAAAGCTGTCACTTATATGCATAGTCGAGCATCTTGTCGTGACAAAATATCGCGCTTAAAACGGGAACGTTTTTTGTCCAAAAATGAAATACCGGCCCTAGAGTTCCAAGAGGATTTATACAGATAATTTACACAAAATACAATATAGTAATAATATAAATTACCTGAGAATTGTATGTCATCCAGTCTTAATATGTTTGTATGTCATCCAGTCTTAATATGAATTGTATGTCATCCAGTCTTAATATGTTTGTAGAAACCAAATATTAATACATTGTTAAAAACATTTTTAAAAGTATTTTACATTTAGAGAGCGATAACACACACGCACGCTATACAATGTCAAGTAATTGTTTTCTAGAACTGTGTACATCCACTAGGGGGAGCCAGTGGTCCACTCTTGAGTAGAGCCTTGCTTTGGCAATTTCATGGTTCTGAGTCACTTTGAGACATGTCACACAAAATTGACATTTGTTTGTTGAAAACATTAGGATAAATACATATGTGAGTAGAGTCCTTTCTCGTTATTTTTTTTTTTTTTATCTCTAACACAACATCTAATTTATTATATACTATATAATTTATATAATGCATTAAAAGTGGTCCATCTTATAAAATAATACAATGATCCCCTTTTTGTATTTTTTATTGACTGAGACATACACTGGACAGTCCATCCTCGGACATCCCAGGATGACCCCCTGAGGACACTTTTTAAAAGGTTAAAGGTTAGGCAGGATTAAAACTGTTTTTTTCAAAGACACTAGGGACACCCCTTGTGTGCATATAGTTCCCTTGTGTGTAAGAGACCCCCTAGATGAACAACCTATTGATCATTAAAATATGGATTGCTGAGAACTCTTTAAAAGTGTAAAGGTTAAACAGGTTTAAAACAGTTGTTGTTTTGTAAAACCTTTATATAAATCATAATCGTTACTATTACACAATACTACACATTACTACACAATAAACATTATTATCACACATTACTAAACAATACATGTTATTATTAAACAATACCACACATTACTAAACAATACACATAATTATTACACAATACTACACATTACTACACAATACATGTTATTATTAAACAATACCACACATTACTAAACAATACACATAATTATTACACAATACTACACATTACTACACAATACATGTTTATAAGTATAATAAGACAGTTTATTATTATTTTCTGAGAGAAAAAGAAGAATCAACATTTTCCTCATTTTCAGGGGCCTATTGTAACCCGACACCCCCATCAGTCTCTCCTTTTCAGGGGCCTATTGTAACCTGACACCCCCATCAGTCTCTCCTTTTCAGGGGCCTATTGTAACCCGACACCCCCATCAGTCTCTCCTTTTCAGGGGCCTATTGTAACCTGACACCCCCATCAGTCTCTCCTTTTCAGGGGCCTATTGTAACCTGACACCCCCATCAGTCTCTCCTTTTCAGGGGCCTATTGTAACCCGACACCCCCATCAGTCTCTCATTTTCAGGGGCCTATTGTAACCTGACACCCCCATCAGTCTCTCCTTTTCAGGGGCCTATTGTAACCTGACACCCCCATCAGTCTCTCCTTTTCAGGGGCCTATTGTAACCTGACACCCCCATCAGTCTCTCCTTTTCAGGGGTCTATTGTAACCCGACACCCCCATCAGTCTCTCCTTTTCAGGGGCCTATTGTAACCTGACACCCCCATCAGTCTCTCCTTTTCAGGGGCCTATTGTAACCCGACACCCCCATCAGTCTCTCCTTTTCAGGGGCCTATTATAACCCGACAGCCCCATCAGTCTCTCCTTTTCAGGGACCTATTGTAACCCGACACCCCCATCAGTCTCTCCTTTTCAGGGACCTATTGTAACCCGACACCCCCACCAGTCTCTCCTTTTCAGGGACCTATTGTAACCCGACACCCCCATCAGTCTCTCCTTTTCAGGGGCCTATTGTAACCTGACACCCCCATCAGTCTCTCCTTTTCAGGGGCCTATTGTAACCTGACACCCCCATCAGTCTCTCCTTTTAAGGGGCCTATTGTAACCTGACACCCCCATCAATCTCTCCTTTTAAGGGGCCTATTGTAACCTGACACCCCCATCAGTCTCTCCTTTTAAGGGGCCTATTGTAACCTGACACCCCAATCAGTCTCTCCTTTTCAGGGGCCTATTGTAACCTGACACCCCCATCAGTCTCTCCTTTTCAGGGGCCTATTGTAACCCGACACCCCCATCAGTCTCTCCTTTTCAGGGGCCTATTGTAACCTGACAACCCCATCAGTCTCTCCTTTTCAGGGGTCTATTGTAATCCGACACCCCCATCAGTCTCTCCTTTTCAGGGGCCTATTGTAACCTGACAACCCCATCAGTCTCTCCTTTTCAGGGGTCTATTGTAATCCGACACCCCCATCAGTCTCTCCTTTTCAGGGGCCTATTGTAACCTGACAACCCCATCAGTCTCTCCTTTTCAGGGGCCTATTGTAACCTGACACCCCCATCAGTCTCTCCTTTTCAGGGGTCTATTGTAACCTGACACCCCCATCAGTCTCTCCTTTTAAGGGGCCTATTGTAACCTGACACCCCCATCAGTCTCTCCTTTTAAGGGGCCTATTGTAACCTGACACCCCAATCAGTCTCTCCTTTTCAGGGGTCTATTGTAACCCGACACCCCCATCAGTCTCTCCTTTTCAGGGGCCTATTGTAACCTGACACCCCCATCAGTCTCTCCTTTTCAGGGGCCTATTGTAACCCGACACCCCCATCAGTCTCTCCTTTTCAGGGGCCTATTATAACCCGACAGCCCCATCAGTCTCTCCTTTTCAGGGACCTATTGTAACCCGACACCCCCATCAGTCTCTCCTTTTCAGGGACCTATTGTAACCCGACACCCCCACCAGTCTCTCCTTTTCAGGGACCTATTGTAACCCGACACCCCCATCAGTCTCTCCTTTTCAGGGGCCTATTGTAACCTGACACCCCCATCAGTCTCTCCTTTTCAGGGGCCTATTGTAACCTGACACCCCCATCAGTCTCTCCTTTTAAGGGGCCTATTGTAACCTGACACCCCCATCAATCTCTCCTTTTAAGGGGCCTATTGTAACCTGACACCCCCATCAGTCTCTCCTTTTAAGGGGCCTATTGTAACCTGACACCCCAATCAGTCTCTCCTTTTCAGGGGCCTATTGTAACCTGACACCCCCATCAGTCTCTCCTTTTCAGGGGCCTATTGTAACCCGACACCCCCATCAGTCTCTCCTTTTCAGGGGCCTATTGTAACCTGACAACCCCATCAGTCTCTCCTTTTCAGGGGTCTATTGTAATCCGACACCCCCATCAGTCTCTCCTTTTCAGGGGCCTATTGTAACCTGACAACCCCATCAGTCTCTCCTTTTCAGGGGTCTATTGTAATCCGACACCCCCATCAGTCTCTCCTTTTCAGGGGCCTATTGTAACCTGACAACCCCATCAGTCTCTCCTTTTCAGGGGCCTATTGTAACCTGACACCCCCATCAGTCTCTCCTTTTCAGGGGTCTATTGTAACCTGACACCCCCATCAGTCTCTCCTTTTCAGGGGCCTATTGTAACCTGACACCCCCATCAGTCTCTCCTTTTCAGGGGCCTATTGTAACCCGACACCCCCATCAGTCTCTCCTTTTCAGGGGCCTATTGTAACCTGACACCCCTATCAGTCTCTCCTTTTCAGGGGCCTATTGTAATCCGACACCCCCATCAGTCTCTCCTTTTCAGGGGCCTATTGTAACCTGACACCCCCATCAGTCTCTCCTTTTCAGGGGCCTATTGTAACCCGACACCCCATTAGTCTCCAAATCCCCATCTTCAAGCTGTGAGGGCCTCAGACGTTGCCTCTTCCACGCTGGCTGTCCATGGCCTTCCAGGTGTCGTAAGTTTTCTTTTCCCTGATAGATCAACCTTCTTGATCGTTCAGCCCAAGTTTTGTCTTGAGGACAAAAGGGACCGTCTTCGTAAATGTTCACGATGGTGGACAAACTGCTGTACTTGTTTTATCCTATCAAGCTCTGTAAACCAATCTCACCACTTGAAGCTAAAGACAGGCACAAAGTAGTTGACCATTGTACAAGCGTTTGAAAATACATATGAACTAACAGATTTGGTTACATTTACGCTACTGAATTCAGAAAAACCTAAAATTGTCACTTCGGAGTCTGGACTAAAAGCCACTGAAGAGATTCTTATAACTTTCAAATCATCTCTCCTGTATAGTAAACAGTAACTTACTTATTATTACTATTATTGTTATTACTATTATTATTGCTGTTTATCATTCCAAATATGGGTGGTAATGGTAGTGATAACAGTTTAGTGATGGTAGTAGTAGTCGTAGTAATGATGATTGTAGTTGTAGTATTGATATAAAGAAGAAGATGACCGTTATTTAGTTATAAGTTAGTTATAGTTTCATTTTCCATAATTGCTACTATTGACTGTTACCATTTTATTGTTATTATTTTTGAATTTAATTTTGTATTATTATTTAGTACCATTTTATATTATTATTTGCTATCATTTATAATTTTGTTACAATGTATACAATATACATTGTTGCTTTGGCAATATTGACACAATGTTTTTCATGCCAATAAAGCTTCTTGAATTTGAGAGAGAGAGAGACGGAGAGAGAGAGAGAGCGAGAGAGCGAGAGAGCGAGAGAGCGAGAGAGCGAGAGAGCGAGAGAGCGAGAGAGCGAGAGAGAGAGAGAGAGAGAGAGAGAGAGAGAGAGAGAGAGAGAGAGAGAGAGAGAGAGAGAGAGAGAGAGAAAAATGGAAATATGGGGAAAGAAGAATCTCTTCAGTGGCTTATACTTCGAAGTGACAATTTTAGGTTTTTCTGAATGGAACATCCTCTTCCAACAGGCAGGGATGTTCAGCTCAGGGCCTGTTAGATCTGACATAGAGCAAGTCTTATCTTAAGCCATTCTCTCGAAACAAAGGTTTTTGGCTGAAAAAGGTTGTTGAGACAGCTGTGTGTGAAAATCTTCACTGTTGAATCGTTGGAAAATATAACCCTTATGGCCTTCAGTCATATCAATCCCACCATTAAAACAACCAGGTGCATCACAAAGAATGGCTTTGATGGTTTTGTCATTGTGGACCACACATGAAGGACCCCATACACCTAGAATTGGTCTAGGAGACATGATTTCAGTGGTTTATCTATCTTGAGGTTTCTTGTTCACAGGACAAGTCTAACACTAACTTATAACTCAGTCAGACCGACCCGGAAATGACTTGTTCACAAGGTCACTACACAGCAGCTCCATAAGTTCAAACACATTTTCTTTCAGTTCAACAAGATCCCCACACATCAATAATCAGGCCATTACTTTTTATTACAAATGCTTTACTTTGAAGAAACAGCTGCACTATCAAGTTACATAACCACACCCTAAATAGTATGAGGACATCTGGACAGGAGGTCCTTAAAAGGGCATGAACGTACCCTAAATAGCATGAGGATATCCGGACAGGATGTCCTTAAAAGGGCATGAACACAGGACACAGGAATAACTCGTCCATCACCTTTGGACAGCAGCCGTCGACTATATTCTCTCTTACAGTTCTACAGGAATATTAAATGATGTGTTAAATATATTCTCTCTTACAGTTCTACAGGAATATTAAATGATGTGTTAAATATATTCTCTCTTACAGTTCTACAGGAACATTAATTTTCTCTCTTACAGTTCTACAGGAACATTAATTTTCTCTCTTACAGTTCTACAGGAATATTAAATGATGTGTTAAATATATTCTCTCTTACAGTTCTACAGGAATATTAAATGATGTGTTAAATATATTCTCTCTTACAGTTCTACAGGAATATTAAATGATGTGTTAAATATATTCTCTCTTACAGTTCTACAGGAATATTAAATGATGTGTTAAATATATTCTCTCTTACAGTTCTACAGGAATATTAAATGATGTGCTAAATGTGTTATTTTAATTGTAATTGAAACAATTGTGTGATTCCAAGTTTCTTATTGTTCGTAACAACTCAGTTTGCTGCTATAGGCAGTTAGCTGCCTACTGTGACAGCTAGGTACTGGTTGCAACCTTGTAACTTTCTGATGGGAATAGTTGAAGACCATGTTTAGTTTCCAAGTGCTACTGAATAAGCTCAAGTTCTACTCCAATGCTCCAACATGATACATGTCATTATTCTAGTCTATCATTATTCTAGTTTATCAATCCATTTGAAATCATTATCTGCAGCGCAGGTTGCTCTCTGCCATACTTTACATAACACAAGGGCAGCATATATAGCCTAGTGCGTCAGAACTGATAGGATACTGCCTGTTCTCTGAGCTCTTTATGTTTCTGGAGGCTGATGTCCCTTTATACCACAGGCTGGACAGTCCATGTCCTTACAACAGGCTGGACAGTCCATGTCCTTACAACAGGCTGGACAATCCATGTCCTTACAACAGGCTGGACAATCCATGTCCTTACATTTACTGAAAGGATGGAATGACTTCAGATTGTTACTA
Source organism: Oncorhynchus mykiss (assembly GCF_013265735.2). Lineage (NCBI taxonomy): Eukaryota > Metazoa > Chordata > Actinopteri > Salmoniformes > Salmonidae > Oncorhynchus > Oncorhynchus mykiss. The sequence continues at coordinate 67,764,769 of NC_048577.1, forward strand.
CCATTTAGTGAAAGGATGGAATGACTTCAGAGTGTTACTACCATTTAGTGAAAGGATGGAATGACTTAGTGTTACTACCATTTAGTGAAAGGATGGAATGACTTAGTGTTACTACCATTTAGTGAAAGGATGGAATGACTTCAGATTGTTACTAACATCATATCAAACATAAAACATTTACAACTGATCTTTTTATTAAACTGAACAATAAAATAAACCCAACAAGATCTTACTGAGTTACAGTTCATATAAGGACATCAGTCAGTTGAAATACATTCATTAATCAGGCTGTTGATTGTGGCCTGTGGAATGTTGTCCCAGTCCTCTTCTCTTCATTGGCCGTGTGTGTGTGTGTGTGTGTGTGTGTCCAGTGTGTGTGAGCCCAGTGTGTGTGTCCATTGTGTGTGTCAGTGTGTGTGTGTCCAGTGTGTGTGTGTTTGTCCCGTATGTGTGTGTGTGTGTGTGTGTGTGTGTGTGTGTGAGTGTGTTTGTCAGTCCGTGTGTGAGTCTAGTTTGTGTGTTTGTGTCCTGTGTGTGTCCAGCGTGTGAGTTGTGTGTGTGTGTGTGTGTATCAGTGTGTGTGTGTGTCAAGTTATTATTTCCAGAGACACGGAGGAGTCAACATCACAAACCCTAAACCCTGGATAGAGGGGCTCAGTGAATGTGGAGGTGAATGTGTACAGGTGGGTCAGTGTGTCAGAGGAGACACTATAGAATGACAGAGTGCCGGCTAGCCAGTCCAGATACACTCCTACTCTGTGGGAGCTGGAGGAGGGGACGTCTATGGTAGTGGGATTCTTATTGTGACAGGTTCTGTAACTTTTGTCATAGCAGACCAGACTCCAGGACTTGTCATTCCATCCAAGACAACAGTCAATACCCCTTCCTCTCCTGTTGATTCCTTTATATGTCACTCCAATATCAGCCCTTCCCCCACTCCACTCTACCTCCCAGTAACAGCGCCCAGTCAGACCCTCTCTACACAGCACCTGTCTACAGTCATCAAATCTCTCTGGGTGATCAGGATACGGCTGCTCCTCTGTCCTACATGTCACCTTTCTGTTCTCCTCAGACAGAGAGAGGAGTCTGTTTACTGTGTTTAGGTCCAGTGTGAGATCACAGACATCTGATGGATGAAACCAGACACAATATTAGAAATCATCATCATCAACATTAGAATGTTAACTCACTTTTCACTAATTCTTGTAATGTAGATGTTTCTAGGTATCAAAAGGAGAAGTTAAGGTAATTTGAGACTTGTAGAATGATCATATGTTATACTGTATGGTAATATAAAACACGTATTCCAATGAATTACACACACACACACACACACACACACACACACACACACACACACACACAAACACACAAATTGTCAAAGCAACTCTTTGTAAACTTTGGTGTCCCTGATTTCTGCTTCTGTAGAACTACAGTTGATATTTAATATGACCAAGTAAGTAATGATGGTGGTCTTTGACTTTGACTTAACTTGAATTAAGACTTATTCTTAGTCATATTCTTCACAACAGTCAACACTCACATTTTCTAAGTCCAGGTCTCATTGTTTTCTCTCCACCATGTTCCACACTGTAGCGGTAAGCAGAAGAACAGACAGTCATTGAGTGATACACCTGAACACACACACAAACACACACACACACACACACACAAACAAACTCATACTGGACACACACACACATGCAGGTCAAGCGTTGGTAAGAATGTTTGTTTTTCTGTGTGTGTGTGTTGTTGGAGAATAATCAGAATTAGTTGGGTAACATAGATAAGATGTTTTATTTTCATTATATGCTTGTGAGTTACTTCTCATCAGAATGTCTATTTTTGTATAATACTGTTGGCCGGTTGCAGTTATCTGTTCTCTGTCATGGGATAAGTTACTTGGGCCGCAGAGAGGGGAGGGGTCAGGTTTGTCTACATAGGAAAACATATCTTTTAAACCAATTATCTCTTGGCTCCACAATGTCTGTGTGCCAGTCACTGTGTCTCTGTGATCTTGCCAAGGTGTATTTGATATATGCCTGTTGATAGGTTTTGTTTTATGGTCCTGAGAGCGAGAAAATAACTTAGTTTAGGAGACAAAGCTGAACGATAATTTATGGCCAATGCTGCCTGGCTATGTGTGTCTTTGCTACAAAGGATCTCAGTTGCAATGTGTAAGGACTCTCAGAGAATTCATTGATAGACACTGAATTGATCTGAGAGTCACAGGGTTGTGATGGAGCTCATATAATTAAAGATGGACTTTATGATAACTCTGACTTGTGTGGTGGTTTGGTCTCATGATTTGGTAAATACAGGACATTTCCACTACAGTGTTCAGTGTCTGCATCCTGTGTGTATGACGTGTGGTGTGTGTGTGTCCTGTGTGTGTATCCAGTGTGTATGTGTGTGTGTGTGTTTCACACACACATTGGACACACACACACACATATAACTTTTTCCAAGTGGTGGAAATAATGTTTGTCTTAACTAGCCTGATAAGTCCAACATGTCTGATATGAACATTGACATAAACCCTCTACATACTTGAGTTTCTCCAGTCTGCAGTGTGGATCCTCCAGTCCAGCAGAGAGCAGTCTGACTCCTGAGTCTCCTGGGTGATTGTAGCTCAGGTCCAGCTCTCTCAGGTGTGAGGGGTTTGACCTCAGAGCTGAGACCAGATAAGCACAGCCTTCCTCTGTGACTAGACAGCCTGACAGCCTGCAAAGAGTCAAATCATATTAAAATCACACTGCTATTATTTGGTGGTGAAAATAGTGGCAGTATATTTTTTTCAACATGTGTGGACTGACCAGACCAGTATAAAAATCAGTCTCAGTCAAAAGACAGACAGTGAGGTATCAGATTTAGATTGTATTGAGTATACAGTCCACACCATATCTATTTAGACAGTGAGGAATCAGATTTAGATTGTATTGAGTATACAGTCCACACCATATCTATTTAGACAGTGAGGTATCAGATTTAGATTGTATTGAGTATACAGTCCACACCATATCTATTTAGACAGTGAGGAATCAGATTTAGATTGTATTGAGTATACAGTCCACACCATATCTATTTAGACAGTGAGGTATCAGATTTAGATTGTATTGAGTATACAGTCCACCCCATATCTATTTAGACAGTGAGGTATCAGATTTAGATTGTATTGAGTATACAGTCCACCCCATATCTATTTAGACAGTGAGGTATCAGATTTAGATTGTATTGAGTATACAGTCCACACCATATCTATTTAGACAGTGAGGTATCAGATTTAGATTGTATTGAGTATACAGTCCATACCATATCTATTTAGACAGTGAGGTATCAGATTTATGACAGATGAGGATTTAAACAAAAAAAAAAGTTAAGTATTTGATTCGATGCTTGACTAAATTGACTCAATCTTGACTAAATCAAGCTTGTGACTCAAACTCGTTAATTGTATTTGCACTTTGTTTTGGTTGTGTTTTGCACAATATTAAAATGGTTGATGAGTGGAGTACTTTTCTGTCTAAATGAGTAGATAACATGTTTCTAAACAATAATAAATGAATCCTGATTATGCCATGATTAAGAAAAATCATGAATAAATCATGAATAATAATGAGTGAGAAAGTTACAGAGGCTACAACAAAACATGCTAACCTCTCACCATTACCAATAACAGAGGATACAACAAAACATGCTAACCTCTCACCATTACCAATAACAGAGACTACAACAAAACATACTAACCTCTCACCATTACCAATAACAGAGGCTACAACAAAACATGCTAACCTCTCACCATTACCAATAACAGACTACAACAAAACATGCTAACCTCTCACCATTACCAATAACAGAGGCTACAACAAAACATGCTAACCTCTCACCATTACCAATAACAGAGGCTACAACAAAACATGCTAACCTCTCACCATTACCAATAACAGAGGCTACAACAAAACATGCTAACATCTCACCATTACCAATAACAGAGTGGGTCTGATCTTTGTGCCTCTGTAACTTTCTCATTCATCATTATTCTCGATTCATTCCTGATTATTCATCATCATAGTATTATCCACATGAATGTAGAAGTGTTCAGAAACATCTTCTACTCTTACTGACAATACAAGTGAAGTGACTCCAAAATGACAGGACATTATTCACCATTCAGTTTCTATTAGGAAAAACATCTAAAACACAACCAAGACAATCTGCAAATGAATTCAAAAGTTCGTAGATTGACAAGCTTGATGTAATCAATGCAGGCAAAGAATATGGGACTAAACAATAAACTTTTGACTGAATGTTTGTAAAAAAATAATGAATGGAGACACAAAAAGGTCTAAACATTAAAACATTAAAGAATGAAAATGCCCTCAAATAAAAGGTGACATTCTGTACTGTCTCCTAATATGAAACATTATATCTCAAATCCAAAATACTGGAGCAAAGCACCAAATATAAAACTGTAATCTTCACTGTCCAAACACATATGGTGTGGACTATGTTTGTCTGGTAAACACATGTGGATCTGGTGAACAGTTATCACTTGTTGACCAACTACAGGAATACTGACCTCAGAGTCTCCAGTTTACAGTGGGGATTCCCCAGTCCAACAGAGAGCAGCTTCACTCCTGAATCCTTCAGGTCATTGTTACTCAGATCCAGCTCTCTCAGGTGTGAGGGGTTTGACTCCAGAGCTGAGACCAGAGAAGCACAGCCTTCCTCTGTGACTCCACAGCCTGACAGCCTGCAAAGAGATCATCATGACTTCACAAACAGACTGTTAATTTAACGAGTAGCAAAGGACAATGGCAGATGCATTTGGTTTATTCTCCCAAACAACATTTAGATTCTAATTCCATCTCCTAAATTTGAATGGTCATATTGTTATACTATTGTGAACACCACACAGCATTGATTCAATATGTTATTCAATATAATCTTATATTCCCTAAATTCAATATTTCTTCCTGATGATTAGTTCTTAAATGTCATTTGATGTACTCACAGAGAAGCTCTGGAGGCTTTGACCACTGGCAGCAGCCTAAGAAGACCTTCCTCTGATCTGGAGTATTTCTTCAGGTCAAACACATCCAGCTCCTTTTCTGAAGTCAGCAACACAAAGATCAGAGCTGACCACTGTGCAGGTGACAGCTTGGCTTCTGAGAGACTTCCTGATCTCAGGTAGCTTTGGATCTGCTCCACTAGAGAATAGTCATTCAGTTCATTCAGACAGTGGAACAGATTGATGCTCCTCTCTGGAGAGGGATTCTCCCTGATCTTCTCCTTGATGTACTTGACTGTTTCTTCATGGCTCTGTGAGTTGCTTCTTGTCTTTGTCAGTAGACCTCGTAAGTGTTTCTGATTGGACTCCAGTGAGAGGCCCAGAAGGAAGCGGAGGAAAAGGTCCATGTTTCCCATCTCACTTTGTAAGGCTTTATCCACAGCACTCTTGTAGAAAGTAACTTCAGTAACTTTAGGCTTCTCTCTGAAGAGCGACAAAAAGTAGCTGAACATTGATTGAGGTTTGGCCATTAGATTCTCATTGTTGTTGATGAATGAGAGGAACACATATACAGCAGCCAGAAACTCCTGAATGCTCAGATGCACAAAGCAGTACACCTTGTCCTGGTACAGCACACATTCCTCTTTAAAGAGCTGTGTGCACAATCCTGAATAAACTGAGGCTTCATTAACACCAATGCCAGCCTCTTTCAGGTCTTCTTCATAGAAAATCAGATTGCCCTTCATAAGCTGTTGAAAAGCCAGTTTTCCCAGTGACAGAATGCTCTCTTTATTCCAGTGTGGACCCGTCTCTTCTTTCCCAAGATACTTTATATTCTTCTGTTTGGTATGAAACACCACAAGGTGTGTGTACATCTCAGTCAGTGTCTTGGGCATCTCTTCTCTCTTATGTTTCAGCATGTGTTCAAGAACTGTTGCAGAAATCCAACAGAAGACTGGAATGTGGCACATGATGTGGAGGCTCCTTGATGTCTTTATGTGTGAGATGATTCTGCTGGCCAGGTCCTCATCACTGAATCTCTTCCTGAAGTATTCCTCCTTCTGTGGGTCATTGAACCCTCGTACCTCTGTCACCTGGTCAACACACCCTGAAGGGATCTTATTGGCTGCTGCAGGTCTAGTAGTTATCCAGAGGAGAGCAGAGGGGAGCAGATTTCCCTTGATGAGATTTGTCAGCAGAACATCCACTGAGGTTGACTCTGTGATGTCACAACAGATCTTGTTCTTCTGGAAGTCTAGGGGCAGTCGGCACTCATCCAGACCATCAAAGATTAACAGAACTTTGTACTTGTTGTAGATGGAGATTCTTGATTGTTTGGTTTCCATTGAGAAGTGATTAAGAAGTTCAATGAAAGTGTGTTTGTCCTCTTTCATCAAATTCAGCTCCCGAAAAGGGAATGAAAACACAAATTGGACATCCTGATTTGCTTTTCCTTCAGCCCAGTCCAGAATGAACTTCTGCACAGAGACTGTTTTTCCAATGCCAGCGACTCCCTTTGTCAGCACAGTTCTGATACGTTTGTCTTCTCCAGTTAAGGGTTTGAAGATGTCGTTACATTTGATTGCAGTCTCTGGTCTTGCTTGTTTCCTGGTTGTTGTCTCAATCTGTCTCAGCTCATGTTCATTATTGACCTCTCCTGTTCCACCCTCTGTAATGTAGAGCTCTGTGTAGAACTTATTGAGAAGTGTTGGGTTTCCTTGTTCAGCGATCCCTTCAAATACACATTGAAACTTCTTCTTTAGATTAGATTTGAGTTCACGTTGGTAAATCCCAGCAAGCTCATCTGAATGAAGAAATAACACAGAGGATATTAATATTACGTCTGTTTCATCAAGTTTTACATTATAATGATTTATTCTCTTAAAACTTCTTAGGTCTGAGATCCCAATAACGGGAGAGATATGACAACAGCCAGTGAAAGTGCAGGGCGCCAAATTCAAAACAGCAGAAATCTCATAATTAAAATTCCTCAAACATACATGTATCTTATATCATTTTGTTGTTAATCCCACCGATTTCAAATATGCTTTACAGCGAAAGCACCACAAACAATTACGTCACCACCAAGCTGCAGAATTAGCACAGCCATTTTTCCAGCCAAAGATAGCAGTCACAAAAAGCACAAATAGAGATGAAAATGAATCACTAACCTCTGATGATCTTCATCAGATGACACTCAGAGGACTTCATGTTACACAATACATGTTTGTTTTGTTTGATAAAGTTAATATTTATATAAAAACAATCTGAGTTTACGTTCATTAGTTCCAAAAATATCCAGTGATTTTGCATATCCACATCATTCAACACCATTCAACAGAAATACTCATCATAAATGGGGATGACAATAAGTTATACACATGGAATTATAGATATACCTCTCCTTAATGCAACCACTGTGTCAAATTTCAAAAACACTCTACGGAAAAAGCAATAATCTGAGACGGCAAAAAATAAGAATATTAGCCGCCATGTTGGAGTCAACAGAACCAGAAATTACAATAATATAAATAAATTAAAATAAATTAAAAGATCAATTATAATATTTGTGATAAATATTCCCTTACATTTGATGATCTTCATGAGAATGCACTCCCAGGAATCCCAGGTCCACAATGTTTGTTTTGTTTGATAATGTCCGTTATTTATGTCCAAATACATCCTTTTGTTAGCGCGTTTGGTATACATATCCAAACGCTCGTTCAGGTCATTTATAGGTCAGTTATATTACAGGTCGAAGAAACATTTCAAACTAAGTACAGAATCAATCATTAGGATGTTTTTATCATACATCTTCAATAAGGTTCCATCCGGAGAATTCCTATGTGTCTTGAGGAGCAACGGAACGCAAGTGGATATCATGTGGAATGCGCATGACCAGGAAATGGCTCTCTGCCAGTAAGCTGACTCATTCCCCTCTTATTCAGTCCCACAACACAGTAGAAGTCCCATTCAAGTTTCTATAGATGGTTGACATCTAGTGGAAGCCCTAGGAAATGCAAATTCATTCATATCCCAATGGTTGCTAATTTACCAACCTCAGATTTCTCACTTCCTGTTTGGATTCCTTCTCAGTTTTTTGCCTGCCATATGAGTTCTGTTATACTCACAGACATCATTCAAACAGTTTTAGAAACGTCGGAGTGTTTTCCATCCAATACTAATAATAATATGCATATATTAGCAACTGAGACTGAGGAGCTGGCCGTTTACTCTGGGCACCTTTCATCCAAGCTACTCAATACTGCCCATGCAGCCATAAGAGGATATTATCTGACTGTATAAACGTGTAAATGTTTTCATAGTGCATTACAGACTGGTGTGACTGATTATATTATTATTGGTATTATTGATGGTATAATTTATGTTGTCTCTCTCTCTCTAAATTAATCACAACACATCCCTGCTGCTACTTGATGAGGTCACTAGATGTTGTGTTAAGGCTGCTACAATATCATTTAGTTACACAGCTACTTTAGCTGTACTTTAGCTACAGCTTTTAAATGTTATAAAACAGCATTCAACATGAGGCAGACAGCTCTTACTTTTCTCCAGTGTGTCAGCAAGCTCCTTCTGGTTCATTTTCCTCAGGATGTGCAGTGTGATCTTCAGAGCCCCCTCTCTGGCACTGCTCTCCTGCTTCTCATCTTCAGCATCCACCACTTCCTTATCCTGCTTCTGACTCTCAAAGCCTTCTGGGAGTTCTGGACTAAGAATTCTCTTGAACATCTTCATCTCGTTCTTCACAAATCTAATAATATTCTCTTCAAGCAACTGAAATAAATCAAGTAAATAAGTTAAGCAAGAGAATAAATGCTTTCTCATCAACACATTAATGAATGATTGACAGATCAACTTTACTTCAGGTAAACAAAAACAAATGTTCATAACAGGACCACATACACTGAATATGGAGGCCAGGTCTGTTTGATGACTCTGGGAAGACTGACCACTGAGAATCTCTGACTCTGATCTCTCCTGTTGGTTTCTGTGGACAAAACATGACATTACATATCTTCATCCACGGAGTACACACACACACACACACACACACACACACACACACACACACACATTATGAAGACAACAAAGATAAATAGGAAAATGGGAGAGGAGAAATGACTAGAGACAGTGTTGTTTAACTCACTGACCATGACCCATGAGTTCTTCTTACCTTTGTTCAGTAGAAAAGTCTCCCTCTCTAAACTCTATAGGACGATCCATAGACCAGTCACTCTTCATGGACACACAGCTGGGAACAGGGGAGGCTGGTCTCTCCTGCTTGATTGGTCTTCAACACAACAGAGACAAACATTACATCTCTCATCTGCCCTGCCTCAGATGAGACTAAGTGGTTGTGAATCGTTAGAAACTTTAACCATCACTTAACCCTCCTGCTGTTCTGGTCGAAATGGACTGATTTTCAAGTTCTCTCTCTGAAAAATGTTGTTCATTTAATCTGATTGTTATAATCTGAACAAACAAAATACATTTGGATGATTTTCATAACATTTTGGGTGTTTTATTTAACTCTTGTACAGCTGGGGTCACGGTCAAAAATGACTGGTCATTAGAAATGAATGGGTGAGACTACAATTAGAGTATAACATTTAGTTCAGGCACATGACCATTCATCAGATGGATACACTTCCTCTCCACATGCATGTGTGTTTGAACACACACACACACACACACACACACACACACACACACACACACATACACACACACACACACACACACACACACACACACACACACACACACACACACACACACACACACACACACACACACACACACACACACACACACACACACACACACACACACACACACACACACACACACACACACCTCCTCACTCCCCTTCTTGGCTTCCATGACATCCCCCACGGGAACCTTTCCCCAATAGAATAATTCCCCCCAGGAAACACACCTGTTGGCATTCTCACAAACAATCTCAACATTGTTTCAACAGTATATATATTTTCTCACAGGTCTGGTATATAAAGCTTTTTTTGAGGCCTTGGTCCCATTTCATTCTGTGGCGGTACAATGACTATATACTGTATGTGAGGCTCTTGATAATATCTTTGATCATGACACTGGTGAGGAGGAGAGAGGCCTTGTTAAACTTTGACACAAAGTAGTATGTGATAAATAGTACAATATGTTTCATCTGAGTATTTGTTACAGTCAAAATAATCCATACATTATGCTTTTTTTTAAACTAAAAAACAAGTTGTATGAGCTCAGGTCAATGAGGCCTACAGGTCATAAACAGCAAATAGAAACTTGTAATGTTCACAAGAACTTAAGTTGATTAAAAGATCTAACAACATTAGGTGATAATATATGTATTATTATGGATTTATAATCAGCTATTATCGGGTGGTCATTTTGGAACATAACAATGTGCCAAATCTGTGATTTAATGCATTTTTATTGGGTAAGCATTAGAATTAGCCCCCTCAGTATCTGAAGCTATGGGTGGTAATGTTTATCTCGGAGCTGATCCGTCATCAGTATTGTGAACTAATTATAATGTTGAGGAAAGATTTGAATGTAGAAAACTGATCTGAGAGCAGCGCTCCCTTTCTTTAGATCCTATCAGTATTGATAAATGCTTCGCCAGACCTGATACCTTGTTGTGCTGCTGATCCAGTTTCTACCGGTCTGACTGATGATATGAACTCTGACCTGTTCACCAGACGTGATACCTTGTTGTGCTGCTGATCCAGTTTCTGCTGGTCTGACTGAGGATATGAACTCTGACCTGTTCACCAGACGTGATACCTTGTAGTGCTGCTAATCCAGTTTCTACTGGTCTGCCTGAGGATATGAACTCTGACCTGTTCACCAGACGTGATACCTTGTCCAGAAATTGTAGTTTCAACTCCCTCCCTCCCTCCCTCCCTCCCTCCCTCCCTCCCTCCCTCCCTCCCTCCCTCCCTCCCTCCCTCCCTCCCTCCCTCCCTCCCTCCCTCCCTCCCTCCTTCCCTCTCTCTCCCTCCCTCCCTCCCTCTCTCTCCCTCGTCCTCTGAATGCTCAACTATGAAAAGCAACCTGACATTTACTCCTGAGGTGCTGACCTGTTGCAACCTCTATAACCACTGTGTTTATTATTTGAGAGCCTGGTTCCTCTCTACCCAGCACACCCAGAAGAGGACTGGCCACCCCTCAGAGTCTGGTTCCTCTCTACCCAGCACAGCCAGAAGAGGACTGGCCACCCCTCAGAGCCTGGTTCCTCTCTACCCAGCACAGCCAGAAGAGGACTGGCCACCCCTCAGAGCCTGGTTCCTCTCTACCCAGTACAGCCAGAAGAGTGGTCATTTCTCTTTAGGGGCTGATCCATCATCAGTATTGTGAACTAATTATAATGTTAAAGGAAAGATTTGAATGTAGAAAACAGATCTGAGATCAGCGCTCCCTTTCTTTCCATCCTATCAGTATAGACACACGCTCCAACAACACAACTGTTTTGGGAGACTCATGTTACATCTTCGGCCGCTGTAGGAAAGATGCATCTTAAAACACTCATATGCCTAAATTCCATCGCTCTCAGGAAACCGTCCACAGAGACACTTACAGTACAGTTGCAATATCTAAATTTGATAATCCTGTGAGACTTGATTTACCCTCATGAATGATTTATCAACCCCTTCAAAAATGTCCATGAATTGTAGTCAACATAATAATGAATATTTCCTGTTGCTTCAGGAGTAATATCCTGCTTTGAGAAACTAAGTCAAATTAAGATATGGCATCTGTGAGTGCATCTAAAGATAGGTGAGACAGGCTTATATCACAGTCTAATAATCAGGATAAGAACGTTCCATTCCAGCTAAACTATTTATATATATATATATTTTATATAGATAGTCTTCGAAATAAAAGTATGTAATTGACAGTAATGCAAATGAATACATATAGTAGAATTATGCCATACCTTTATTTTGAAGGCTAACCACAAAGTCCACTGTTGTGCCTTATCCTTATTGTGCCTAATCCTTATTGATGTTATTTAATTATAAATGAGGGTTATTTTAGATGACACCTAGCTAGCTAACTGAAGCTACTCAAACAGATGTTATTTAATTATAAATGAGGGTTATTTTAGATGACACCTAGCTAGCTAACTGAAGCTACTCAAACAGATGTTATTTAATTATAAATGAGGGTTATTTTAGATGACACCTAGCTAGCTAACTGAAGCTACTCAAACAGATGTTATTTGTATCTTTTTTGACACGTAAAAACGGCATAGAAATCCTGGTCGAGAAAAAACTGAACAAATGAACAACGAAACAGCACAGCAGGTAGATGAAAGAAAAATGTTTTGATGATGTTTTACTGGTAATGGGGACATATGTAAATAACTTTTTGGTCAGTGTGTGTGTAACCTTTATTTATCAAGGCAAGTCAGTTAAGAACAAATTCTTATTTACAATGAAGCACGGACAAGGCTGGGTCAATTGCGCCCCACTATGGGACTCCCTATCACAGGCGGATGTGATACAGCCTGGATTCGAACCAGGGACTTGTTGTGACGCCTCTTGCACTGAGATGCAGTGCCTTAGACCGCTGCGTCAGTGTGTGTGTGTTAACTACATGTATTTAACTGTACTAGAATGCTTTAAAGGCTGCTAAAATTATAAATATTGGTTATTGGCATATATGACATATATTAATTATTGCCTAAAATTAATAAAAAAATGAGTGAAACAGTTTTCCTTCTAAAAAATGGTAATTAGGTGTATTGAATGGGAATGGTGTGGTCGTACCACAACAACAGAGTGCTGTGAGCGTATAACGATCATTACAAATAATCTCATAAATAGACCGCTGATTGGTCAGCTCTGCCAAAGAGCCAACATGACATCATGTTCTATGAGGAAATAGCAGCATTTTTTAAACGGTCGGATTGAGATTCAAGTTTGAGTCGGGGTTGTTTAAGTATTTTTCTCCAATTTATGCTATGACCACAAATATGAGTAAAGGACTTGTCAACCACATTATTTGGGTATGAGTTAACAGAATATAAACTTTTAGAAGTTAGATTTGTAAAACCTTGTCTGTTTTGTGCCCTGGGATTTGTAGAACCTGTGTTTAACATTTTGAACAAAAACACACTATTTGTATCAATACCAGGAGTATTTACCCTGTGACTAGATACCCGGTATATACCAGGAGTATTTACTCTGTAGTTAGATACCTGGTATATACCAGGAGTATTTACTCTGTGATTAGATACCTGGTATATACCAGGAGTATTTACTCTGTGCTTAGATACCTGGTATATACCAGGAGTATTTACTCTGTGATAGATACCTGGTATATACCATGAGTATTTACTCTGTGATTAGATACCTGGTATATACCAGGAGTATTTACTCTGTGATTAGATACCTGGTATATACCATGAGTATTTACTCTGTGATTAGATACCTGGTATATACCAGGAGTATTTACTCTGTGATTAGATACCTGGTATATACCAGGAGTATTTACTCTGTGGTTAGATACCTGGTATATACCAGGAGTATTTACTCTGTGATTAGATACCTGGTATATACCGGGAGTATTTACTCTGTGCTTAGATACCTGGTATATACCATGAGTATTTACTCTGTGATTAGATACCTGGTATATACCAGGAGTATTTACTCTGTGATTAGATACCTGGTATATACCAGGAGTATTTACTCTGTGGTTAGATACCTGGTATATACCAGGAGTATTTACTCTGTGATTAGATACCTGGTATATACCAGGACTATTTACTCTGTGTTGAAGAAATGTCTCCCTTGTTGCATGTAATTGGCAGTATCATAGAGTGGACTCTTCATGGACAGACTGCTGTCTCTCTGTGAATACATACCTGGTATATACTATAGATACCTGATATGTACCATGAGTACTACTTACCCTGTAAATGCAGAAAAGTCTCCATCTTCACAATCATAGAAATGGTCCATAGACCCGTCACTCTTCATGGACAGACAGCTGGGTGAGTCTGGTCTCTCCTGATGGATTGGGCTTCAACACAACAGAAACAGACCTTCAGTCTCTAGTCTAATGTAGACTAAAGATGATGATGTCATGTCACTGATACCAGGTCAGAGACAACATATGTAGTTAATAAAACATGCCAAGAGATTTATGTCTCCACATTGTCCCCACAGTGTCCCCACATTGTCCCCACAGTGTCCCCACATTGTCTCCACAGTGTCCCCACAGTGTCCCCACATTGTCCCCACATTGTCCCCACATTGTACCCACAGTGTCCCCACATTGTCCCCACAGTGACCCCACAGTGTCCCCACATTGTCCCCAAGTGTCCACACAGTGTCCACACAGTGTCCCCACATTGTCCCCACATTGTCCCCACAGTGTCCCCACAGCGCCAGTGTCCCCACAGCGCCCCCACAGTGTCCCCACATTGTCCCAACAGTGTCCCCACATTGTCCCCAAGTGCCCACACATTGTCCCCAGAGTGACCCCACAGTGACCCCACAGCGCCCCCAAGTGTCCCCACAGTTCCCCCACAATGACCCCACAGCACCCCCACAGTGTCTCCACAGTGACCCCACAGCACCCCCACAGTGACCCCACAGCACCCCCACAGTGTCTCCACAGTGACCCCACAGCACCCCCACAGTGACCCCACAGTGCCACCACAGTGCGTTGTTGAACATCCTAAAGGTTTCAGATCAGTGGTTTCCAGCCTGGTGTTCCGAATGTTATTATATATTTTAAATTAAAATACAACATTGTAACTATTGGGAACTAATGGTATTATAAGCAATTGGAGAGTTTCATTCCAAAACACGATATATCCATTTTCAGAAAAGTTGGTAAATTAGCTTTTATTGTTTAAAGATATATATATATATCTGCCTCACTCTCAGAGAAATCAGTAGTACTGCTAGGTTTTATACAGTAATAATATATATCTGCCTCACTCTCAGAGAAATCAGTAGTACTGCTAGGTTTTACACAGTAATAATATATATCTGCCTCACTCTCAGAGAAATCAGTAGTACTGCTAGGTTTTATACAGTAATAATATATATCTGCCTCACTCTCAGAGAAATCAGTAGTACTGCTAGGTTTTACACAGTAATAATATATATCTGCCTCACTCTCAGAGAAATCAGTAGTACTGCTAGGTTTTACACAGTCAAATGTGACCGACGGGCTCATGTCACAAAATTTGAGATGTGTATTTCACATAAGATAAAAGTAGAGACTACAGTTGAGGAACAATGGGAAAGTAATTCTGCTTTGAAAAATGATAAACTTGTAACCTCACTTAGACAAAATGACCTTTGAATGTTTTGGTTCCTACTGGAGAGCTCTTCTTTGTCTACAGGGCTGTTATTTTGGCAGATAATGTCACCCATCTAAATAAATATATATATAATTAACTAAATGTATGTTGTTTTGTTTTTGGTTGATGTCAGTTTCATTGTTTGCTAAGCTATAAATTGTTATTTTGTGGTAAAGTGGTAAAATGAACTACAAAATGTTATATCTTGCAATTCTTACGACTTTAGTAAGGAATTACACATTATGCAGTACTACTGCAGTTACTACATAATTCCAATAGATGGAAGCATAAGACCACAAATGACATTTCAGAAGATTAGTTTAGTTTTCTCCCTGGATACACCACCACTCCCCTCACAGGAAAACTCCTGTGTGCTTCTTCCTGTCCCTTTCCACACTGCTAACACAAGAGGGCTTCTTCCTGTCCCTTTCCACACTGCTAACACAAGAGGGCTTCTTCCTGTCCCTTTCCACACTACTAACACAAGAGGGCTTCTTCCTGTCCCTTTCCACACTGCTAACACAAGAGGGCTTCTTCCTGTCCCTTTCCACACTGCTAACACAAGAGGGCTTCTTCCTGTCCCTTTCCACACTGCTAACACAAGAGGGCTTCTTCCTGTCCCTTTCCACACTGCTAACACAAGAGGAAGGACTGAACAAGCATTTAACAGATTACTGTGAAGTAATATAATGATGATTCATGTTTATTATTACCTGGTTTTATGCTCATGTTTTAATTTTATACTTAATTAATATAATGATTATCAATAAGCCTGAACATTTATTCAGTCGTCTCTGGTTGAGAAAAACGTATTTTCATAGTACATTCATTGTCAAATTCATCAACCTCAAAAATTAATCAACTCTCGCTAGTAGTCAACTCAGCCCCGCTAAAAAGCTTGTGTCGTCACTCTGCCTTCTCAAGGGGCATGTTGAGGTTAATTTGCTAACAGCGAGGTTTGCATGATGTAATTTATTGACGGGCTGGAAGTCGCACTCTTGTCTTTTCTATTCCGAGGTTGTTTACTCTCAATATCAGATATTAAGATGATTTTTATAATGAATGTATACTGAGGTTGAGGTTCTGACTAGTGATAATTTACCCGGGGTTCAATACCTGCTATAATCACTATACTAAAAGCAACACAGCCCATAAGATAAATAGCTAACTAAAGAAATAAGTGACCATTTTAGAAAATCATGGGACATATAGTCTGTGGTTGTATGTATGTATGCTATTTTATGTCAATTATATTGCTATTTGTTGCCTATAACTGATGCTTCGTGGTCATGTGCTGCCATCTATTGAAAATATTTAGCAATTAAAAGTTATTAATTCACCTACAGACATTGGTGATGCAGCTGAGAAATAAAGTGTATTTTTCTTGTTCATTCCTTAGATCAGTCTCAAACCTGCCCCATCTATCACACGCCAATTCAAACTGGTCCAAACCACATTTGAAAAAATAAAACTAATGTGTCTTGTTGATCAAGTGTTCTGCCTTGCAATAATTAATATAATAAAATAACTAAACAATAAAAGCAAAATGCTGAGACAGGTTTTGAATAACAAAATAATCTAAATGCTATTTAGTACAATAATGGTATTTACTAACATAATAATATTTCTAAATAGTTTCTAAAAGTGTTCTAGGCTACCCTACCCTAAAACTAGGGTGTCTATGAAGATTTCAGTGCAAATCAAATTACCCAGCAGCCATTCAGAAACAATGTCGTAAAAAAATAAATGAATCTTATTTTAAAAATTTATTCAGTTTTAAAATCGGCCACATCTTGAAAAAGAGGACATGCTGTAATAATAGTAATTTAATAAAGATATACCCATCTAAAATCTATTAACTGATAATAATAGTAATAATAATTTAAGATATACCCATCTAAAATCTATTAACTGATAATAATAGTAATTTAATTAAGATATACCCATCTAAAATCTATTAACTGATAATAATAGTAATAATAATTTAATAAAGATATACCCATCTAAAATCTATTAACTGATAATAATAGTAATAATAATTTAAGATATACCCATCTAAAATCTATTAACTGATAATAATAGTAATAATAATTTAATAAAGATATACCCATCTAAAATCTATTAACTGATAATAATAGTAATAATAATTTAAGATATACTCATCTAAAATCTATTAACTGATAATAATAGTAATAATAATTTAATAAAGATATACCCATCTAAAATCTATTAACTGATAATAATAGTAATAATAATTTAATATAGATATACCCATCTAAAATCTATTAACTGATAATAATAGTAATAATAATTTAATATAGATATACCCATCTAAAATCTATTAACTGATAATAATAGTAATAATAATTTAAGATATACCCATCTAAAACCTATTAATTAAAAATCTGAGAACAGTAATATTGAAGGTACCCATGAGCAACCATTTCTGATGAAAAAACAAATGTGATGCATTTTGGAAATAAACTCTTAATAATTATTTCAAAAATTGTCATCTCACCTCTTAGCTTTGGTGTCATGTTCCCCAGAGAGACACATTTTAGAGGCAGAGGCCCCCTCCTCTCTCTCCTCAGAGAGACTCATTTTAGAGGCAGGTCCCCCCTCCTCTCTCTCCCCAGAGAGACGCCTTTTAAAGGCAGGTCCCGCCTCTCTCTTCCCAGAGCGACTCATTTTAGAGCACTGACCCCTAAACAGAGATCCAACATGTTGGTTGTGGTTAACACAGTGACAACTAAACAGAGCTCCAACATGTTGGTTGTGGTTAACACAGTGACAACTAAACAGAGATCCAACATGTTGGTTGTGGTTAACACAGTGACAACTAAACAGAGATCCAACATGTTGGTTGTGGTTAACACAGTGACAACTAAACAGAGATCCAACATGTTGGTTGTGGTTAACACAGTGACAACTAAACAGAGATCCAACATGTTGGTTGTGGTTAACACAGTGACAACTAAACAGAGATCCAACATGTTGGTTGTGGTTAACACAGTGACAACTAATTATTGAATGTCAAGTGTTGTCATTTATTAATTATCTCTTAGAAACATTTACTAACAGACATAGAAACAGTCAGGTGATTTAATGCATCACATGAATATGCAGTTATGAAATGTCATCTCCATGGTAACTGTGAATTTTAATAATAATAATAATAATAATAAGTCACTGTTTGTTAAGGTAGTTCTAGACAGTACAGCAACAACAATAATAATAATAATAAGTCACTGTTTGTTAAGGTAGTTCTAGACAGTACAGCAACAATAATAATAATAATAATAAGTCACTGTTTATTAAGGTAGTTATAGACAGTACAGCAACAACAATAATAATAATAATAATAATAATAATAAGTCACTGTTTGTTAAGGTAGTTATAGACAGTACAGCAACAATAATAATAATAATAATAATAATAATAATAATAATAAGTCACTGTTTGTTAAGGTAGTTATAGACAGTACAACAACAATAATAATAATAATAATAATAATAAGTCACTGTTTGTTAAGGTGGTTATAGACAGTACAGCAACAATAATAATAATAATAATAATAATAATAATATTAATAAGTCACTGTTTGTTAAGGTAGTTATAGACAGTACAGCAACAATAATAATAATAATAATAATAATAATAAGTAATTGTTTGTTAAGGTAGTTATAGACAGTACAGCAACAATAATAATAATAACAATAATAATAATAAGTAATTGTTTGTTAAGGTAGTTATAGACAGTACAGCAACAATAATAATAATAATAAGTCACTGTTTGTTAAGGTAGTTATAGACAGTACAGCAACAATAATAATAATAACAATAATAATAATAAGTAATTGTTTGTTAAGGTAGTTATAGACAGTACAGCAACAATAATAATAATAATAAGTCACTGTTTGTTAAGGTAGTTATAGACAGTACAGCAACAATAATAATCATAATAATAAGTCACTGTTTATTAAGGTGGTTATAGACAGTACAGCAACAATAATAATAATAATAATAATAATAATAAGTCACTGTCTGTTAAGGTAGTTATAGACAGTACAGCAACAATAATAATAATAATAATAAGTCACTGTTTATTAAGGTGGTTATAGACAGTACAGCAACAATAATAATCATAATAATAAGTCACTGTTTATTAAGGTAGTTATAGACAGTACAGCAACAATAATAATAATAATAAGTCACTGTTTGTTAAGGTAGTTATAGACAGTACAGCAACAATAATAATCATAATAATAAGTCACTGTTTATTAAGGTAGTTATAGACAGTACAGCAACAATAATAATCATAATAATAAGTCACTGTTTATTAAGGTGGTTATAGACAGTACAGCAACAATAATAATAATAATAATAATAATAATAAGTCACTGTTTGTTAAGGTAGTTATAGACAGTACAGCAACACAAGGCCATGTCTCACACTTATTTGAATGTAGAGTAGGAGTAGTAGCAGGGTAGCCTAGATTTTAGAGCGTTGGACAAGTAACCGGAAGGTTGCAAGTTCAAATCCCCGAGCTGACAAGGTACAAATCTGTCGTTCTGCCCCTTAACAGGCAGTTAACCCACTGTTCCTAGGCCGTCAATGAAAATAAGAATTTGTTCTTAACTGACTTACCTCGTTAAATAAAGGTTTAAAGAAAATGTAGACAGAATAATGTATAGTAGTGAGAGTTTTCATCAAGTAAGTTATGTTATATTATGTAAAGTAGACTAGGTTATAATGTATAGTAGTGGGTTGTTAGTGATATGTAGATGTTATATTATGTAAAGTAGACTAGGTTATAATGTATAGTAGTGGGTTGTTAGTGATATGTTATATTATGTAAAGTAGACTAGGTTATAATGTATAGTAGTGGGTTGTTAGTGATATGTTATATTATGTAAAGTAGACTAGGTTATAATGTATAGTAGTGGGTTGTTAGTGATATGTAGATGTTATATTATGTAAAGTAGACTAGGTTATAATGTATAGTAGTGGGTTGTTAGTGATATATAGATGTTATATTATGTAAAGTAGACTAGGTTATAATGTATAATAGTGGGTTGTTAGTGATATGTTATATTATGTAAAGTAGACTAGGTTATAATGTATAGTAGTGGGTTGTTAGTGATATGTTATATTATGTAAAGTAGACTAGGTTATAATGTATAGTAGTGGGTTGTTAGTGATATGTAGATGTTATATTATGTAAAGTAGACTAGGTTATAATGTATAGTAGTGGGTTGTTAGTGATATGTTATATTATGTAAAGTAGACTAGGTTATAATGTATAGTAGTGGGTTGTTAGTGATATGTAGATGTTATATTATGTAAAGTAGACTAGGTTATAATGTATAGTAGTGGGTTGTTAGTGATATGTAGATGTTATATTATGTAAAGTAGACTAGGTTATAATGTATAGTAGTGGGTTGTTAGTGATATATAGATGTTATATTATGTAAAGTAGACTAGGTTATAATGTATAGTAGTGGGTTGTTAGTGATATATAGATGTTATATTATGTAAAGTAGACTAGGTTATAATGTATAGTAGTGGGTTGTTAGTGATATGTTATATTATGTAAAGTAGACTAGGTTATAATGTATAGTAGTGGGTTGTTAGTGATATGTAGATGTTATATTATGTAAAGTAGACTAGGTTATAATGTATAGTAGTGGGTTGTTAGTGATATGTCGATGTTATATTATGTAAAGTAGACTAGGTTATAATGTATAGTAGTGGGTTGTTAGTGATATATAGATGTTATATTATGTAAAGTAGACTAGGTTATAATGTATAGTAGTGGGTTGTTAGTGATATATTATATTATGTAAAGTAGACTAGGTTATAATGTATAATAGTGGGTTGTTAGTGATATGTGATGTTATATTATGTAAAGTAGGCTAGGTTATAAAGTATAATAGTAGTTTGTTAGTGATATGTAGATCAAGGTCTATACCTCAGCTATAGCCTATATATCATAGATGACCAGCCTAAACATGTTCAGATCAGTTCAGGTCGGTTCACATAATAGTTGATGATTAGTTGAATCAGGTGTGTAAGTGCTGGTAACAACAAAAGGATGGAGAAACCCTGAGATAAACATAAAACCATATAATTGAAAAGCTCCTCCACCAGCTTTACCAGACGTGTTACTGATAACATGTAGGACTACTGATTAGTTTACACTTTGAAAACTGCTGTCTGTCAGCAACTCAACTCAAGTAGCAGTTCTACTAACTAGTAATATCTCATTCCAGGTATTAATTATCTTATTCTGTCCATTAGAATAGATTATTGTTCAGAAATACTTACTTTATTTTTCAATAATCTCCATGTAGTGTTTTCTGCTCTGTCGTCTCAAAATGGATCCTGAACAAAAGAACAACTTTACTTTCTGTTTCAGCTCAGCCACCTCCCCTCCCTGATAATAAAGTGTTATATTGGTATCTTCCACTAGATGGCAGTAAACACCTGCGGTAACTAGATTTTACAACTATGTGTTCTGTTTCAGCTCAGCCGCCTCCCCACCCTGATAATAAAGTGTTATATTGGTATCTTCCACTAGATGGCAGTAAACACCTGCTGTAACTAGACTTTACAACTGTGTTCGGTTCTATACAGGCAGTGTCCCAGAGTTGGAGTGCTGATCTAGGATTCATTATGATCTAGGATCAGGGCCCCCTCTCCATGTAATCTGATTCATTATGATCTAGGATCAGGTCCCCCTCTCCATGTAATCTGATTCATTATGATCTAGGATCAGGTCCTCCTCTCCATGTAATCTGATTCATTATGATCTAGGATCAGGTCCCCCTCTCCATGTAATCTGATTCATTATGATCTAGGATCAGGTCCTCCTCTCCATGTAATCTGATTCATTATGATCTAGGATCAGGTCCCTCCTCTCCATGTAATCTGATTCATTATGATCTAGGATCATGTCCCCCCTCTCCATGTAATCTGATTCATTATGATCTAGGATCAGGCCCCTCCTCTCCATGTAATCTGATTCATTATGATCTAGGATCAGGTCCCTTCTCTCCATGTAATCTGATTCATTATGATCTAGGATCAGGTCCCTCCTCTCCATGTAATCTGATTCATTATGATCTAGGATCAGGTCCCTTCTCTCCATGTAATCTGATTCATTATGATCTAGGATCAGGTCCCTCCTCTCCATGTAATCTGATTCATTATGATCTAGGATCAGGTCCCCCTGTCCATGTAATCTGATTCATTATGATCTAGGATCAGGTCCCCCTCTCTATGTAATCTGATTCATTATGATCTAGGATCAGGTCCTCCTCTCCATGTAATCTGATTCATTATGATCTAGGACCAGGTCCTCCTCTCCATGTAATCTGATTCATTATGATCTAGGATCAGGTCCCTTCTCTCCATGTAATCTGATTCATTATGATCTAGGATCAGGTCCCTCCTCTCCATGTAATCTGATTCATTATGATCTGGGATCAGGTCCCTTCTCTCCATGTAATCTGATTCATTATGATCTAGGATCAGGTCCCTCCTCTCCATGTAATCTGATTCATTATGATCTAGGATCAGGTCCCCCTGTCCATGTAATCTGATTCATTATGATCTAGGATCAGGTCCCCCTCTCTATGTAATCTGATTCATTATGATCTAGGATCAGGTCCTCCTCTCCATGTAATCTGATTCATTATGATTGTTTTGTCTCATGTCTCTTTATATTCATGTAGCCTGGGGGAAATGTAATCTGATTCATTATGATCTAGGATCAGGTCCTTCTCTCCATGTAATCTGATTCATTATGATCTAGGATCAGGTCCCCCTCTCCATGTAATCTGATTCATTATGATTGTTTTGTCTCATGACTCTTTATATTCATGTAGCCTGGGGGAAATGTAGCTGTATTGAAATCACCTTGTTTTATAACCTTCTTTGTTGCTCAGTGGTACTTCAGTTGTCCTGACAACGCCCACTTCTTTCACACAGTAATGCTCCAGCATCCACTCAGAGATTATGCATCTAATGCATTCCTCAAATACTGCAGAGTTGTTAAGCAAGTCCCTGAGATCGTCCTGTTCAACCACATGTATTAGTTTATTTGTCGGATGAAACCTGAGGGGACTGTAGTGGGTCATAATGCATCAACATGGTTCTGAGGTCCTCAACAATGTTATTCTGTACCGTAGCTGGGATGCAGTGTTCTTTCCTGGTTTACTAAATAACAAGACAGATATTGTTTTAGAGACGTTCAATTAGCTGCTCAGTGTTGATCTCTGTGTCTTGAACATATTCAGCCTCTGGCAGACTCTCTACATCGCTCATGTCATCTTCAATGGGATCAGTCCCAGTCTCATGTCATCTTCAATGGGATCAGTCCCAGTCTCATGTCATCTTCAATGGGATCAGTCCCAGTCTCATGTCATCTTCAATGGGATCAGTCCCAGTCTCATGTCATCTTCAATGGGATCAGTCCCAGTCTCATGTCATCTTCAATGGGATCAGTCCCAGTCTCATATTCATCATGAGGGCAATTCTCATCTAAGTTGAAAAGATCCTATCAGGACAGGTATAAAGTCTTCTTGATATAACTGTCCTGTTAGAGTTGTAGGTAAAGAGCCTATCAGGGCAGTTATAAAGTCTTCTTGATATAATTGTCCTGTTAGAGTTGTCAATAAAGAGCCTATCAGGACAGTTATAATGTCTTCTTGATATAATTGTCCTATTAGAGTTGTAGGTAAAGAGCCTATCAGGACAGTTATAATGTCTTCTTGATATAATTGTCCTGTTAGAGTTGTAGGTAAAGAGGCTATCAGGACAGTTATAAAATCTTCTTGATATAATTGTCCTGTTAGAGTTGTCAGTAAAGAGCCTATCAGGGCAGTTATAACGTCTTCTTGATATAATTGTCCTATTAGAGTTGTAGGTAAGAGCCTATCAGGACAGTTATAAAGTCTTCTTGATATAATTGTCCTGTTAGAGTTGTCAGTAAAGAGCCTATCAGGGCAGTTATAAAGTCTTCTTGATATAATTGTCCTGTTAGAGTTGTCAATAAAGAGCCTATCAGGGCAGTTATAAAGTCTTCTTGATATAATTGTCCTGTTAGAGTTGTCAGTAAAGAGCCTATCAGGGCAGTTATAAAGTCTTCTTGACATAATTGTCCTGTTAGAGTTGTCAATAAAGAGCCTATCAGGGCAGTTATAAAGTCTTCTTGATATAATTGTCCTGTTAGAGTTGTAGGTAAAGAGCCTATCAGGGCAGTTATAAAGTCTTCTTGATATAATTGTCCTATTAGAGTTGTAGGTAAAGAGCCTATCAGGACAGTTATAAAGTCTTCTTGATATAATTGTCCTGTTAGAGTTGTCAATAAAGAGCCTATCATTACAGTTATAAAGTCTTCTTTATATAATTGTCCTGTTAGAGTTGTCAATAAAGAGCCTATCAGGGCAGTTATAAAGTCTTCCTGATATAATTGTCCTGTTAGAGTTGTAGGTAAAGAGCCTATCAGGACAGTTATAATGTCTTCCTGATATAATTGTCCTGTTAGAGTTGTCAATAAAGAGCCTATCAGGACAGTTATAAAGTCTTCTTTATATAATTGTCCTGTTAGAGTTGTCAATAAAGAGCCTATCAGGGCAGTTATAAAGTCTTCTTGATATAATTGTCCTGTTAGAGTTGTAGGTAAAGAGCCTATCAGGACAGTTATAATGTCTTCTTGATATAATTGTCCTGTTAGAGTTGTAGGTAAAGAGCCTATCAGGGCAGTTATAAAGTCTTCCTGATATAATTGTCCTATTAGAGTTGTCAATAAAGAGCCTATCAGGGCAGTTATAAAGTCTTCTTGATATAATTGTCCTATTAGAGTTGTCAATAAAGAGCCTATCAGGGCAGTTATAAAGTCTTCTTGATATAATTGTCCTATTAGAGTTGTCAATAAAGAGCCTATCAGGGCAGTTATAAAGTCTTCTTGATATAATTACATGTTAGGGAGCTTTAATCCTCCCTTCTAAGTCTTTGTCTGTAAACTAGCTTGGTTTATCCTGGCCCTTTTAATATTCCAGATTAATCATGTTGTCTCTGGTGTTGAAGGAGTAGGCAGGTATGGACAGTGGAAACATTAATCATGTTGTCTCTGGTGTTAAAGGAGTAGGCAGGTATGGACAGTGGGAACATTAATCATGTTGTCTCTGGTGTTAAAGGAGTAGGCAGGTATGGACAGTGGAAACATTAATCATGTTGTCTCTGGTGTTAAAGGAGTAGGCAGGTATGGACAGTGCAAACATTAATCATGTTGTCTCTGGTGTTAAAGGAGTAGGCAGGTATGGACAGTGGAAACATTAATCATGTTGTCTCTGGTGTTAAAGGAGTAGGCAGGTATGGACAGTGGAAACATTAATCATGTTGTCTCTGGTGTTAAAGGAGTAGGCAGGTATGGACAGTGGAAACATTAATCATGTTGTCTCTGGTGTTAAAGGAGTAGGCAGGTATGGACAGTGGAAACATTAATCAGGTTGTCTCTGGTGTTAAAGGAGTAGGCAGGTATGGACAGTGGAAACATTAATCATGTTGTCTCTGGTGTTAAAGGAGTAGGCAGGTATGGACAGTGGAAACATTAATCATGTTGTCTCTGGTGTTAAAGGAGTAGGCAGGTATGGACAGTGGAAACAATCATGTTGTCTCTGGTGTTAAAGGAGTAGGCAGGTATGGACAGTGGAAACATTAATCATGTTGTCTCTGGTGTTAAAGGAGTAGGCAGGTATGGACAGTGGAAACATTAATCATGTTGTCTCTGGTGTTAAAGGAGTAGGCAGGTATGGACAGTGGAAACATTAATCATGTTGTCTCTGGTGTTAAAAACCTGTTAGAGATAGGGCTGACTACTGCCCCCTTTGGAGGAATTGCGTGCCCATAGTAAACTGAAAAGAAATCTGTCCAAAATTGCTAATATATGCATATAATAATTATTATTGGATAGAAAACACTCTAAAGCTTCTAAAACCGTTGGAATTATGTCTGTAAGTATAGCAGAACTCACAGGGCAGGCATTCTTCCAAACTAGTTTTGGGATCATGAAAGTTGGGGCAACTTTGACGTGATCGCCCCCACCCTTCCCAACCAGCTATGGATCTGGGGACACTTTCTATGTCTTCCACTAGATGTCCTCATTCTGTAGAGCGTTTAATCGTTCAAATCCCGCGAGTTTTGGCCCTATGGGAGTGAATTGAGTGCGTGAATTGGTCCCATCCATTCCTTTGTTCCAGCACTCCGGAGGAGAACTAACAATGACCGGTTTAATTGAAAATTGTTTTGTACGTTTAGAACATCCTAAAGCTTGATTCTGCACTTAGTTTGACCTGTTTAGTCGACATATAATATGTAATTTTGAAGTTTTGATGCGCAACTTTTCGGGACCAGAGGACATTTTGGGAGCATTTCAGCTGATATTGTTAGCAGATGCTAATACAAAGACACAAGACTTGAAACCAAACAATGTTTTGGGTAAGTATGAACCCTTCCAGTACATTCTAAACGAAGACCATCAAAGGTAAGGGAATATTTATGCTGAAATTGTGTGTTTCTGTTGACTCCAACATAGCGGAGAAATATTGCTTATGTCTGAGCGCCGTCTCAGAATATTGAATAGTGAGCGATTTCTGTAACGTTAAAAAGAAATGTAACAAAGCGATTGCATAAAGAAGCAGTGTATCTTTCTAACTATATGTAGAACATGTATATTTAGTCAAAGTTTATGATGTCTATTTACGTTATCTTGCGGCGCTATCTATATTTTCTGCTGACATTTTTCAGTATTTTCTGAACATGAATTCAATGTAAATGGACATTTATGGATATAAATGGCATATTATTGAAAAAAAATTTTTTTAGTGTGTAACATGTCCTATTACTGTCATCTGATGAAGATTTTCAAAAGGTTAGTGAATGATTTATTTTTTAATCCTGCTTTTATAATTTTATATTTTCTGGGACAAAATGGCTGCCTCTTGTCTTGGTTTCGGTGGTGGTCTAATATAAATATGTGGTGTGTTTTCGCCGTAAAACATTTATAAAAACCTGACATGCTGGGTAGATGAACAAGGTGTTTATCTTTCATTTGAGCTATTGGACTTGTTAATGTGTGGAGGTTAAATATTTCTAAGAATATTTTTGCGTTCCAGCTGAACGTGGGAGGGGTCGTTCTCAAAAGGGATGGTGTGTATTCTCTCCTTCGTTTTCTCCTTTGTGGAAACATTGTCAATAGCTTTGACTGTTGAATCGGATATTAGGTCTTACCTATACAACTATAAGCCCAGGGGTCGTAAATCCCTAGTTAACATCTTATTTGCCGGTTGTGTCAGAGAGCTTTTAAAGACAATAATATTGTTAATCTCACGCCACTATTTTCTCGCCTAGAACCTCTTGTCTATAGATTTGGCTTTTATCCCATTCCTCTAGATTTTGGTTTCCCTCTCCTCCTCCTCATTTGGACTTTATTTCAGTACTATTTGTTGAATCGGAACGATGGTCAATACTCCCACAATTCAATTTACCATTCAAGTTATCTTGTCCGCATAGAATTCCCTTCCTGTCTCCCCACGCCTAGTTAATATCCTATTCGTACAAGATCACCGTCCTGTCCCCCAGCACCTATTTAATGATGGAATGAATTGTTTATTCATTTTTAGGATGGATTGTTAGAATTATTATGAATAAATGAATAAACAATATACCCATTTAAAATAGAACTGTAAGTAAGTAAACTTATACTCTGTTTTATTATATCTGATTAACAATATGAGTTCATAAGGTGGGATTGTGAGACACGGACAAGGAGTAATTAAAGGTAATGAACACCATTCCAACTAGGAAGAAACTAATGGGTTGTGGACTGTGTAAACACATAAGGTAGTTAACCTATGGTTGAACCTACGGAACTGAGCTCTGGGGTTTTTAGATAAGACAGTGAGTTCATTCCTAAGTTTTCTGTTAATTAGAACTGTCAGCTCAGTGGTGATCGATAATGTTGAGGGGTCAAAAGTTACCTGGGAGTGTGTTAGTAAGTTAGAATGAACTTTTCACCTCACTTTGTCCCTGTCGAGAGGAGGGGATTCTGTTAAAACAATGAAATGACGTCATGTTTTGTATATAAACTGTTGCTCGTGGTGAAGTGGCAGCGCGCTCCGAGAATAAATTCTGTTACCTATTATTGAAAAGACTGGTCTTCGTCTATTTTATGCAAACAAGAATCTTACAAATTCTTATAAAATAGATTAATTCAATTAATGAAAACACATTGGCATCATTAAATTACAGTAATAATTTTACACAGTAATAATATATATCTGCCTTACTCTCAGTGAAATCAGTAGAACTGCTAGGTTTTACACAGTAATAATATATATCTGTCTCATTCTCAGTGAAATCATTAGTACTGCTAGGTTTTACACAGTAATAATATATATCTGCCTCACTCTCAGTGAAATCAGTAGTACTGCTAGGTTTTACACAGTAATAATATATATCTGTCTCACTCTCAGAGAAATCAGTAGTACTGCTAGGTTTTACATAGTAATAATATATATCTGACTCACTCTCAGAGAAATCAGTAGTACTGCTAGGTTTTACACAGTAATAATATATATCTGCCTCACTCTCAGAGAAATCAGTAGTACTGCTAGGTTTTACACAGTAATAATATATATCTACCTCACTCTCAGAGAAATCAGTAGTACTGCTAGGTTTTACACAGTAATAATATATATCTGCCTCACTCTCAGTGAAATCAGTAGTACTGCTAGGTTTTACACAGTAATAATATATATCTGACTCACTCTCAGAGAAATCAGTAGTACTGCTAGGTTTTACACAGTAATAATATATATCTGCCTCACTCTCAGAGAAATCAGTAGTACTGCTAGGTTTTACACAGTAATAATATACATCTGTCTCATTCTCAGAGAAATCAGTAGTACTGCTAGGTTATACACAGTAATAATATATATCTGCCTCACTCTCAGAGAAATCAGTAGTACTGCTAGGTTTTACACAGTAATAATATATATCTGCCTCACTCTCAGTGAAATCAGTAGTACTGCTAGGTTTTACACAGTAATAATATATATCTGCCTCACTCTCAGAGAAATCAGTAGTACTGCTAGGTTTTACACAGTAATAATATATATCTGTCTCATTCTCAGAGAAATCAGTAGTACTGCTAGGTTTTACACAGTAATAATATATATCTGCCTCACTCTCAGAGAAATCAGTAGTACTGCTAGGTTTTACACAGTAATAATATATATCTGTCTCATTCTCAGAGAAATCAGTAGTACTGCTAGGTTTTACACAGTAATAATATATATCTGCCTCACTCTCAGAGAAATCAGTAGTACTGCTAGGGTTTACACAGTAATAATATATATCTGCCTCACTCTCAGAGAAATCAGTAGTACTGCTAGGTTTTATACAGTAATAATATATATCTGCCTCACTCTCAGTGAAATCAGTAGTACTGCTAGGTTTTACACAGTAATAATATATATCTGCCTCACTCTCAGTGAAATCAGTAGTACTGCTAGGTTTTACACAGTCCAATGTAACAAATAAATATGTTTTTAGTAAAGAACTGTGGAAGTGGATGGCAATGGAATGGTGATGGAATGGTAATGGAATGGTGATGGAATGGTGATGGAATGGTGATGGAATGGTAATGGAATGGTGATGGAATGGTAATGGAATGGTGATGGAATGGCGATGGAATGGTGATGGAATGGTAATGGAATGGTGATGGAATGGTGATGGAATGGTAATGGAATGGTGATGGAATGGTAATGAAGGGGCTGAATAATTTTGCGCGCCCAATTTTTCATTTTTTGATTTGTTAAAAAAGTTTGAAATATCCAATAAATGTCGTTCCACTTCATGATTGTGTCCCACTTGTTGTTGATTCTTCACAAAAAAATACACTTTTATATCTTTATGTTTGAAGCCTGAAATGTGGCAAAAGGTCGCAAAGTTCAAGGGGGCCGAATACTTTCACAAGGCACTGTATATATATAGTAGCAGTAGTAGTGGCTAGTACTGATAGAGAGATGAGACCTGGGTTCTATCAGGTGGTCTATATATATATATATATATATATATATATATATATATAGTGGCAGTAGTAGATGGGGGGTGTATATGGAAGTACATTGGCCTACAGTGTGTGTATTAGAGCTCCCAGTCAGGATTGTAGTGAGGCACAGATCTGGGAAAGGGTACCAAAATAATTATGCAGCATTGAAGGTCCCCAAGAACACAGTGGCCTCCATCATTCTGAAACGGAAGTCGTTAGGAACCTCCAAGACTCTTCCTGAAGCTGGCCGCCCTGTGAAACTGAACACTTAGTGGAGAAGGGCCTTGGCCAGGGAGGTGACCAAGAACCCGATGGGAGATTGGAGAACCTTCCAGAAGGACAACCATCTCTGCAGCACTCCACCAATCAGGCCTTTATGGTAGAGTGGCCAGATGGAAGCCAGTCCTCCGTCAAAGGCACATGACAGTCCGCTTGGAGTTTTCCAAAAGGCACCTAAAGGACTCTCAGACCATGAGAAACAAGATTCTCTGGTCTTTTGAAACCAAGATTTAACTGGTTTGCTAAGCAAACTGAATGGTAAGCATCACATCTGGAGGTAACCTGGCACCATCCCTACGATGAAGCATGGTGGTGACAGCATCATGCTGTGAGGATGTTTTTCACAGGATACCTGTATCCGTAACACTAAGC
Source organism: Oncorhynchus mykiss (assembly GCF_013265735.2). Classification (NCBI taxonomy): domain Eukaryota; kingdom Metazoa; phylum Chordata; class Actinopteri; order Salmoniformes; family Salmonidae; genus Oncorhynchus; species Oncorhynchus mykiss. The sequence continues at coordinate 67,795,906 of NC_048577.1, forward strand.
ATCACATCTGGAGGTAACCTGGCACCATCCCTACGATGAAGCATGGTGGTGGCAGCATCATGCTGTGAGGATGTTTTTCACAGGATACCTGTATCCGTAACACTAAGCATCACATCTGGAGGTAACCTGGCACCATCCCTACGATGAAGTATGGTGGTGGCAGCATCATGCTGTGAGGATGTTTTTCAGCTGCAGGGACTGGGAGACTAATCGGGATTACGGGTAAGATGAACAGAGCAAAGTACAGAGAGATCCTTGATGAAAACCTGCTCCAGAGCGCTCAGGACTTCAGACTTGTGATTAAGGTTGACCTTCCAACAGGACTACGCCCTAAGCACACAGCCAAGAAAACGCAGGAGTGGCTTCTGGACAAGTCTCTGAATGCCTTTGAGTGGCCAATCCACAGCCCAGACTTGAACCCGATCAAACATCTCTGGAGAGAACTGAAAATAGCTGTGCAGCGACGCTCCCAATCCAACCTGACAGAGCTTGCGAGGATCTGCAGAGAAGAATGGGAGAAACTCCCTAAATACAGGTGTGCCAAGCTTGTAGCATCATACCCAAGAAGACTCAAGGCTGTAATCATTGCCAAAGGTGCTTCAACAAAGTACTGAGTAAAGGGTCTGAATACTTATTTAAATGTGATATCTAAGTTTTTTTAAATAAAAAATGTTCACACATAAAATAAACAGTTTTTGCTTTGTAATTCTGTGTTATTGTGTGTAGATTGATGAGGGGAAAAACACATTTAATCAATTTTAGAATAAGGCTGTAACGTGACACAATGTGTAAAAAGTCAAGGGGTCTGAATACTTTCTGAATGTTGCTGTATATCAGTATATTAGACTCTCTCTCTCTCTCTCTCTCTCTCGATGCAGTGATGTTGTTTTCATCACTTCTGGTTTAACACTGCCATCAAGTGGTGATTGTCCAAACTGCACCACTGTTAAGATAGAGAAAGTGAGAGATAGAGAGAGCAGAGAATGTGGGAGAGAGAGGAGAGAGAGAGCAGAGTGTGTGGGAGAGAGAGAGAGAGCAGAGAGTGTGGGAGAGAGAGAGCAGAGTGTGTGGGAGAGAGAGAGAGAGCAGAGTGTGGGAGAGGGAGCAGAGAGAGAGAGCAGCGTGTGGGAGAGAGAGAGGGAGCAGAGAGAGAGAGCAGCGTGTGGGAGAGAGAGAGGGAGCAGAGAGAGAGCAGAGAATAGAGAGAGAAGAGAGAGAGAGCAGAAAGAACAGAGAGAAGAGAGAGAGCAGAGAACAGAGAGAAGAGAGAGAGCAGAGAACAGAGAGAGAAGAGAGAGAGCAGAAAGAACAGAGAGAAGAGAGAGAGCAGAGAACAGAGAGAGCAGAGGGAGAGAGAGCAGAGAACAGAGAGAGCAGAGAACAGAGAGAAGAGAGAGCAGAGAGAGCAGAGAAAAGTGAGAGAGCAAAGAGAGCAAATAGAGAGGGCAGAGTGAGAGAGAAGAGAGCAGAGGGAGAGAGAAGAGACCAGATAGGGAGAGAGAAAAGAAAGAGAGAGAGCAGAGAGAGAGAGAGCAGAGGGAGAGAGAGAGAGAGCAGAGAGATAGAGAGCAGAGAGGAGAGAGAGAGAGAGCAGAGAGCAGTGTGAGAGAGGAGAGAACAGAGAGAGAGCAGCGAGAGAGAGAGCAGAGGGAGAGAGATAGCAGAGAGAGCAAGCAGAGAGCAGGCTGAGAGAGCAGAGAGAGAGCGAGCAGAGAGCAGGCTGAGAGAGCAGAGAGAGAGCGGAGAGCAGAGAGAGCAGAGATAGTGAGAAGAGAGAGAGAGCAGAGGGTAGGGAGAGGGCAGAGAAAGAGAGAGAGAGCAGAGAGGAAGAGCAGAGAGCAGATAAAATAGAGAGCAGCAGAGCAGAGAGTAGAGAGAGCAGAGGGAGCAGATGGAGAGAGAGAGCAGAGAACAGAGAGAATAGAGATAGCAGGGAGCAGAGAGAGCAAAGGGAGAAAGAGAGAGAGAGAGAGCAGGGAACAGAGAGAGAGCAGAGGGAGTGAGAGAGCAGAGAACAGAGAGAGCAGAGAGAGCAGAGGGAGAGAGAGAGCAGAGAACAGAGAGAGCAGAGGCAGAGAGAGAGCAGAAAACAGAGAGACGAGAGAGCAGAGAGAGAGCAGCAGAACAGAGAGAGCAGAGAACAGAGAGAGAGCGCAGAGAGAGAGCAGAGGGAGAAAGAGAGAGAGACAGAACATAGAGCAGAGAACAGAGAGAATAGAACAAAGAGCAGAGGGCGAGGGTGCAGAGACAGAGAGTGAGCAGAGAGCAGGCTGAGAAAGCAAAGAGTGAGAGAGCAGAGAGCAAAGAGAGAGAGCAGAGAGGGTAGAGAGAAAGACCAGAGAGTGAGAGAGCAGAGAGAGAGCAGAGAGAGCAGAGAAAAGAGAGAGCACAGAGAGCAGAAAGAAAGCAGAGAGCAGACAGAGAGAAGAGAGTGAGCAGAGAGTGAGCAGAAAGAGAGCAGAGAAGAGAGGGCAGAGAGAGCAGAGAGTGAGAGAGCAGAGAAAAGAGAGAGCAGAGCAGAGAGAGCAGAGAGCAGAGATAGCAGAGAGGGAGAGAGAGCAGAGGGAGAGAGAGCAGAGGGAGAGGGCAGAGAGAGAACAGAGATGGCAGAGAGAGAGAGAGCAGAGAGAGCAGAGAGAGAGGGCAGAGAGAGCTGAGAGCAGAGAGACAAATCAGGGAGAGCAGAAGGCAGAGAGAGCAGAGAGAGAGCAGAGAGATCAGAGGAAGTGAGAGAGCAGAGAACAGAGAGAAGAGAGAGCAGAGAGAGAGAGCAGAGAGATCAGAGGAAGTGAGAGAGCAGAGAACAGAGAGAAGAGAGAGCAGAGAGGGCAGAGAGAGAGAGATCAGAGAACAGAGAAAAGAGAGCAGAGAGAGAGTAGAGGCAGAGAGAGAGCAGAGAGCAGAGAGAAGAGAGAGAGGGAGCAGAGAGAGAGCGAGCAGAGAGCAGGCTGAGAAAGCAAAGAGAGAGTGAGAGAGCAGTGAGTGAGTGGAGAGAGAGAGAGCAGAGTGCAGAGAACAGAGAGTGAGAGAGCAGAGAAAGAGCAGAGAGAGCAGAGAACAGAGAGTGAGAGAGCAGAGAAAGAGCAGAGAGAGCAGAGAACAGAGAGAACTCTGTTGCTATAGTGACCCTGCATCACAACACTACGTTGCTATAGTGACCCTGCATCACAACACTACGTTGCTATAGTGACCCTGCATCACAACACTCTGTTGCGATAGTGACCCTGCATCACAACACTATGTTGCTATAGTAACCCTGCATTACAACACTCTGTTGCTATAGTGACCCTGCATCACAACACTACGTTGCTATAGTGACCCTGCATCACAACACTACGTTGCTATAGTGACCCTGCATTACAACACTCTGTTACTATAGTGACCCTGCATCACAACACTATGTTGCTATAGTAACCCTGCATCACAACACTCTGTTGCTATAGTGACCCTGCATTACAACACTCTGTTACTATAGTGACCCTGCATCACAACACTCTGTTGCTATAGTGACCCTGCATCACAACACTACGTTGCTATAGTAACCCTGCATCACAACACTCTGTTGCTATAGTAACCCTGCATCACAACACTCTGTTGCTATAGTAACCCTGCATCACAACACTCTGTTGCTATAGTGACCCTGCATCACAACACTCTGTTGCTATAGTGACCCTGCATCACAACACTACGTTGCTATAGTAACCCTGCATCACAACACTCTGTTGCTATAGTAACCCTGCATTACAACACTCTGTTGCTATAGTGACCCTGCATCACAACACTCTGTTGCTATAGTAACCCTGCATTACAACACTCTGTTGCTATAGTAACCCTGCATTACAACACTCTGTTGTACTAATTGTACAATCTGTTTAATTCTATTCCACATATTTAATTGTTTTGTATTTCATTTCATATTTGTTTCATGTTTCAACCAGTCGCAGGTTAACATCAACCTGACAGAGGAAACGTTAAATCAATAAACAAACTGTTTTCACAATTAACAGCCTTTTCTTGTTTCAACCAGTCGCAGGTTAACATCAACCTGACAGAGGAAACGTTAAATCAATAAACAAACTGTTTTCACAATTAACAGCCTTTTCTTGTTTCAACCAGTCGCAGGTTAACATCAACCTGACAGAGGAAACGTTAAATCAATAAACAAACTGTTTTCACAATTAACAGGCTTTTCTTGTTTCAACCAGTCGCAGGTTAACATCAACCTGACAGAGGAAACGTTAAATCAATAAACAAACTGTTTTCACAATTAACAGCCTTTTCTTGTTTCAAGTATGTTTTATTATGAAAAGTACAATATATCCTTGTATACTTGTACAACTATGGAGCGTATGTCCATATATAATTATATATAATTATACAACTATGGAGAGTATGTCCAGATATAATTATACAACTATGGAGCGTATGTCCAGATATAATTATATATAATTGTATTATTAGTTGTTCAACATAAAAGACAACACATGATCACATTGTATTTTAACAGTGTTGTTGTAAGAGGTCCTGGGTCAAGGATAAACAACTATATAAAGTTTGTTTGTCCAGAGTGTGTCTGTGAGTCCAGTGTGTGTGTGTGTGTGTGTGTGTGTGTGAGTCCAGTGTGTGTGTGTGTGTGTGTATCCAGTGTGTGTGTCCAGCAGATGTGTGTGTCCAGTGTGTGTGTGTTTTCGTTTGTCCAGTGTGTGTGTGTCCAGCGTGTGTGTGTGTGTGTCCAGTTTGTGTGTGTGTCCAGCGTGTGTGTGTGTGTCCAGTTTGTGTGTGTGTCCAGCGTGTGTGTGTGTGTCCAGTTTGTGTGTGTGTGTGTGTGTGTGTGTCCAGCGTGTGTGTGTGTGTCCAGCGTGAGTGTGTGTGTCCAGTGCCTGTGTGTGTGTCCAGTTTGTGTGTGTGTCCAGCGTGTGTGTGTGTGTCCAGCGTGTGTGTGTGTGTCCAGTGTGTGTGTGTGTGACCAGTGTGTGTGTGGGTCCAGCGTCTGTGTGTCCAGTGTGTGTGTGTGTGTGTGTCCAGCGTGCGTGTGTGTGTGTGTGTCCAGCGTGTGTGTGTGTCCAGCGTGTGTGTGTCCAGTGTGCGTGTGTGTGTCCAGAGTGTGTGTGTGTGTCCAGAGTGTGTGTGTGTGTCCAGAGTGTGTATGTGTGTCCAGTGTGTGTGTGTGTATGTGTCCAGTGTGTGTGTGTCCAGTGTTTGTGTGTGTGTGTCTGTGTCCAGTGTTTGTTTGTGTGTCCAGTGTGTGTGTCAATGTGTGTGTGTGTGTGTCCAGCGTGAGTGTGTGTGTGTCCAGTTTGTGTGTGTGTGTGTGTGTGTGTGTGTGTGTCCAGTTTGTGTGTGTGTCCAGCGTGTGTGTGTGTGTCCAGTGTGTGTGCGTGTGTGTCCAGTGTGTGTGCGTGTCCCCAGTGTGTGTGCGTGTGTGTGTGTGTGTCCAACGTGTGTGTGTCCAGTGTGTGTATGTGTGTGTGTCCAGTGTGTGTGTGTGTGTCTAGCGTGTGTGTGTGTCCAGCGTGTGTGTGTGTGTGTCTAGTGTGTGTATGTGTGTATGTCCAGTGTGTGTGTGTGTCCAGTGTGTGTGTGTCTAGTGTGTGTATGTGTGTGAGTGTGTGTCCAGTGTGTATATGTGTGTCCAGTGTGTGTCAGTGTGTGTGTGTGTGTGTGTCCAGTGTGTGTGTGTCTAGCGTGTGTGTGTGTCTAGTGTGTGTATGTGTGTGAGTGTGTGTCCAGTGTGTGTATGTGTGTCCAGTTAGTGTGTGTGTGTCAGTCTGTGTGTCCAGTGTGTGTGTGTCCAGTGTGCGTGTGTGTGTGTCCAATGTGTGTGTCAATGTGTGTGTGTGTGTATATATGTGTGTGTGCGCGTGTGTGTGTGTGTGTCCAGTGTGTGTGTGTGTGTGTCCAGTGTGTGTGTGTGTGTGTGTCTTTGTCCAGTGTGTGTCCAGTGTATGTGTGTGTGCGCGTGTGTGTGTGTGTCCAGTGTGTGTGTCTTTGTCCAGTGTGTGTGTGTGATTGTCCAGTGTGTGTGTGTGTTTGCCCAGTGTGTGTGTGTGTGTATCACTGACAGAGAGACACTGAGGCACCATCACCCCAAACCCTAAACCCAGGATAGAGGGGCTCAGTGAATGTGGAGGTGAATGTGATCAGGTGGGTCAGTGTGTCAGAGGAGGCTCTATAGAAGGACAGAGTGCCGGCTGGCCAGTCCAGATACACTCCTACTCTGTGGGAGCTGGAGGAGGGGACGTCTATGGTAGAGGGATTACTATTGTGACAGGCAGTGTAACTGTTGTCAGAGCAGAACAGACTCCAGGACTTGTCATTGAATCCAAGACAACAGTCATCACCCCCTCCTCTCCTGCTGATTCCTTTATATGTCACTCCTATATCAGCCCCTCTCCCACTCCACTCTACCTCCCAGTAACAGCGCCCAGTCAGACCCTCTCTACACAGAACCTGTCCCCAGACCTCAAATCTCTCTGGGTGATCAGGATACGGCTGCTTCTCTCTCCTACATGTCACCTTTCTGTTCTCCTCAGACAGAGAGAGGAGTCTGTCTACTGTGTTTGGGTCCAGTGTGAGATCACAGACATCTGATGGATGAAACCAGACACAATATTAGAAATCATCATCATTCACATTAGAATGTTAACTCACTTTTCAATAATTAATTTAATGTAGATGTTTCTAGGTATCAAAAGGAGAAGTTAAGGTAACTTGAGACTTGTTGAATGATCATATGTTATACTGTATGGTTATATAAAACACACTTATTCACATTAATCACACACACACACACACACACACACACACACATTGTCAAAGCAACTCTTTGTAAACTTTGGTGTCCCTGATTTCTGTTTCTGTAGAACTACAGCTGATATTTAATATGACCAAGTCAGTAATGATGTTGGTCTTTGACTTTGACTTAACTTGAATTAAGACTTATTCTTAGTCATATTCTTCACAGCAGTCAACACTCACATTTTATAAGTCCAGGTTTCATTGTGTACTCTCTACCATGTTCCACACTGTAGCGGTAAGCAGAAGAACAGACAGTCATTGAGGGATACACCTGAACTCACACACACACACACACACTGAACACACACACACACACACACACACACACACACACACACACACACACACACACACACACACACACACACACACACACACACACACACACACACACACACACACACAGTCAGCATATAACTTTGTCCAAGTGTTGGTCAGAATGTTTGTCTTAACTAGCCTGATAAGTCCAACATGTCTGATATGAACATTGACATAAACCCTCTACATACTTGAGTTTCTCCAGTCTGCAGTGTGGATCCTCCAGTCCAGCAGAGAGCAGTCTGACTCCTGAGTCTCCTGGGTGATTGTAGCTCAGATCCAGCTCTCTCAGGTGTGAGGGGTTTGACCTCAGAGCTGAGACCAGAGAAGCACAGCCTTCCTCTGTGACTAGACAGCCTGACAGCCTGCAAAGAGTCAAATCATATTAAAATCACACTGATATTCTTTGGTGGTGAAAATAGTGGCAGTATATTTTTTTCAACATTTTCAGATATATCAGTGTCCTGAAACCTGCCATATCTATTCATAAAATAGTGTTTAGTAATTAATGTATCATTATTATGAATGACAAATGATCAAAGTATTGCCTGCAGATAGAAACATGTATAGTACAAATATTATAGTAGACTGACCAGACCAGTTTAAAAAGCAGTATCAGTCAGAAGACAGACAGTGAGGTATCAGATTTAGATTGTATTGAGTATACAGTCCACACCATATCTATTTAGACAGTGAGGTATCAGATTTAGATTGTATTGAGTATACAGTCCACACCATATCTATTTAGACAGTGAGGTATCAGATTTAGATTGTATTGAGTATACAGTCCACACCATATCTATTTAGACAGTGAGGTATCAGATTTAGACTGTATTGTGTATACAGTCCACACCATATCTATTTAGACAGTGAGGAGTCAGATTTAGATTGTATTGAGTATACAGTCCACACCATATCTATTTAGACAGTGAGGTATCAGATTTAGACTGTATTGTGTATACAGTCCACACCATATCTATTTAGACAGTGAGGTATCAGATTTAGATTGTATTGAGTATACAGTCCACACCATATCTATTTAGACAGTGAGGTATCAGATTTAGATTGTATTGAGTATACAGTCCACACCATATCTATTTAGACAGTGAGGTATCAGATTTAGATTGTATTGAGTATACAGTCCACACCATATCTATTTAGACAGTGAGGTATCAGATTTAGATTGTATTGAGTAAACAGTCCACACCATATCTATTTAGACAGTGAGGAATCAGATTTAGATTGTATTGAGTATACAGTCCACACCATATCTATTTAGACAGTGAGGAATCAGATTTAGATTGTATTGAGTATACAGTCCACACCATATCTATTTAGACAGTGAAGCTAACATTTTAAATGTGTCTCTATACTCCAACATTTTGGATTTCAGATCAAATGTTTCATATGAGGTGACAGTATATAATGTCACCTTTTATTTGAGGATATTTTAATACATATCTGTTTCAATGTTTAGAAAAATTAAAGCATTTTATGTATCTAGTCTCCCCATTTGAAGAAGTCATAAGTATTCTGACACTTAAAGTGTATTAAATTAGTCAAAAGTTTATCTGGTCCCATATTCCTCGAACACAATGAGACATCAAGCCTGTGACGCCTTGACTGAGAAAGATCATGAATGAATCATGAATAATAATGAGTGAGAAAGTTACAGAGGCTACAACAAAACATACTAACCTCTCACCATTACCAATAACAGAGGCTACAACAAAACATGCTAACCTCTCACCATTACCAATAACAGAGACTACAACAAAACATGCTAACCTCTCACCATTACCAATAACAGAGGCTACAACAAAACATGCTAACCTCTCACCATTACCAATAACAGAGGCTACAACAAAACATGCTAACCTCTCACCATTACCAATAACAGAGACTACAACAAAACATGCTAACCTCTCACCATTACCAATAACAGAGGCTACAACAAAACATGCTAACCTCTCACCATTACCAATAACAGAGGATACAACAAAACATGCTAACCTCTCACCATTACCAATAACAGACTACAACAAAACATGCTAACCTCTCACCATTACCAATAACTGAGACTACAACAAAACATGCTAACCTCTCACCATTACCAATAACAGAGGCTACAACAAAACATGCTAACCTCTCACCATTACCAATAACAGAGGCTACAACAAAACATGCTAACCTCTCACCATTACCAATAACAGAGGATACAACAAAACATGCTAACCTCTCACCATTACCAATAACAGAGGCTACAACAAAACATGCTAACCTCTCACCATTACCAATAACAGAGGATACAACAAAACATGCTAACCTCTCACCATTACCAATAACAGAGGCTACAACAAAACATGCTAACCTCTCACCATTACCAATAACAGAGGCTACAACAAAACATGCTAACCTCTCATCATTACCAATAACAGAGGCTACAACAAAACATGCTAACCTCTCACCATTACCAATAACAGAGGCTACAGCAAAACATGCTAACCTCTCACCATTACCAATAACAGAGACTACAACACAACATACTAACCTCTCACCATTACCAATAACAGAGGCTACAACAAAACATGCTAACCTCTCACCATTACCAATAACAGAGGATACAACAAAACATGCTAACCTCTCACCATTACCAATAACAGAGGCTACAACAAAACATGTTAACCTCTCACCATTACCAATAACAGAGGCTATAACAAAACATGCTAACCTCTCACCATTACCAATAACAGAGGCTACAACAAAACATACTAACCTCTCACCATTACCAATAACAGAGGCTACAACAAAACATACTAACCTCTCACCATTACCAATAACAGAGGCTACAACAAAACATGCTAACCTCTCACCATTACCAATAACAGAGACTACAACACAACATACTAACCTCTCACCATTACCAATAACAGAGGATACAACAAAACATGCTAACCTCTCACCATTACCAATAACAGAGGATACAACAAAACATGCTAACCTCTCACCATTACCAATAACAGAGGCTACAACAAAACATGCTAACCTCTCACCATTACCAATAACAGAGGCTACAACAAAACATGCTAACCTCTCACCATTACCAATAACAGAGGCTACAACAAAACATGCTAACCTCTCACCATTACCAATAACAGAGGCTACAACAAAACATGCTAACCTCTCACCATTACCAATAACAGAGGCTACAACAAAACATACTATCCTCTCACCATTACCAATAACAGAGGATACAACAAAACATACTAACCTCTCATCATTACCAATAACAGAGACTACAACAAAACATGCTAACCTCTCATCATTACCAATAACAGAGGGGGTCTGATCTTTGTGCCTCTGTAACTTTCTCATTCATCATTATCATCGATTCATTCCTGATTATTCATCATCATAGTAGCATCCACATGAATGTAGAAGTGTTCAGAAACATATTCTATTCTTACTGACAATACAAGTGAAGTGACTCCAAAATGACAGGACATTATTCACCATTCAGATTCTATTAGGAAAAACATAAAACACAACCGAGACAAACTGCAAATTATATTAATTACGACTTTTTCAAATGGGAGAACTACATACATAAAGTGCTTTCATATCTGATAATACTGACCTCAGAGTCTCCAGTTTACAGTGGGGATTCCCCAGTCCAGCAGAGAGCAGCTTCACTCCTGAATCCTTCAGGTCATTGTTACTCAGGTCCAGCTCTCTCAGGTGTGAGGTGTTTGACCTCAGTGCTGAGACCAGAGAAGCACAGCCTTCCTCTGTGACTAGACAGCCTGACAGCCTGCAAAGAGTCAAATCATATTAAAATCACACTGCTATTCTTTGGTGGTTAAAATAGTGGCAGTATATTTTTCAACATTTTCAGATACATCAGTGTCCTGAAACCTGCCATATCTATTCATAAATGAATGTATCATTATTATAAATGACAAATTATCAAAGTATTGCTTGTTGAGAGAAAAATGTACAGACCAGTTATCATTATAAATTATCATAATATTACTAGTAGAGAGAAAAATGAAAAGTACAAATATTATAGTCGACTGACAAGACCAGTTTAAAAAGCAGTATCAGTCTGTTTCACCATTTAGAAAAATAAAGTAAATAAATATAATAATAAATAATAAAATAAATGAAAGCCCTTTATGTTTCCAGTCTCCCCAAGAAGTCATCAGTATTCTGACCAATTACCTTATAGTGTATTAAAGTAGTCAAAAGTTGAGTATTTGGTCGTAAACTCGTTGGTTGCATTTGCAGTTTGTTTTGGTCCCATATTATTTGAACAATGAGACACCAAGCCTGTGACTGCCATGATTGAGAAAGATCATGAATGAATCATGAATAATAATGAGTGAGAGAGTTAGAGGCTACAACAAAACATGCTAACCTCTCACCATTACCAATAACAGAGGCTACAACAAAACATGCTAACCTCTCACCATTACCAATAACAGAGGCTACAACAAAACATGCTAACCTCTCACCATTACCAATAACAGAGACTACAACAAAACATGCTAACCTCTCACCATTACCAATAACAGAGGATACAACAAAACATATTAACCTCTCACCATTACCAATAACAGAGGCTACAACAAAACATGCTAACCTCTCATCATTACCAATAACAGAGGATACAACAAAACATACTAACCTCTCACCATCACCAATAACAGACTACAACAAAACATGCTAACCTCTCACCATTACCAATAACAGACTACAACAAAACATGCTAACCTCTCACCATTACCAATAACAGGCTACAACAAAACATGCTAACCTCTCACCATTACCAATAACAGAGGCTACAACAAAACATGCTAACCTCTCACCATTACCAATAACAGAGGCTACAACAAAACATGCTAACCTCTCACCATTACCAATAACAGAGGCTACAACAAAACATGCTAACCTCTCAACATTACCAATAACAGAGGATACAACAAAACATGCTAACCTCTCACCATTACCAATAACAGAGGCTACAACAAAACATACTAACCTCTCACCATTACCAATAACAGAGGGGGTCTGATCTTTGTGCCTCTGTAACTTTCTCATTCATCATTATCATCGATTCATTCCTGATTATTCATCATCATAGTAGCATCCACATGAATGTAGAAGTGTTCAGAAACATATTCTATTCTTACTGACAATACAAGTGAAGTGACTCCAAAATGACAGGACATTATTCACCATTCAGATTCTATTAGGAAAAACATAAAACACAACCGAGACAAACTGCAAATTATATTAATTACGACTTTTTCAAATGGGAGAACTACATACATAAAGTGCTTTCATATCTGATAATACTGACCTCAGAGTCTCCAGTTTACAGTGGGGATTCCCCAGTCCAGCAGAGAGCAGCTTCACTCCTGAATCCTTCAGGTCATTGTTACTCAGATCCAGCTCTCTCAGGTGTGAGGTGTTTGACCTCAGAGCTGAGACCAGAGAAGCACAGCCTTCCTCTGTGACTAGACAGCCTGACAGCCTGCAAAGAGTCAAATCATATTAAAATCACACTGCTATTCTTTGGTGGTTAAAATAGTGGCAGTATATTTTTCAACATTTTCAGATACATCAGTGTCCTGAAACCTGCCATATCTATTCATAAATGAATGTATCATTATTATAAATTACAAATGATCAAAGTATTACTAGTAGAGAGAAACATGAAAAGTACAAATATTATAGTCGACTGACAAGACCAGTTTAAAAAGCAGTATCAGTCTGTTTCACCATTTAGAAAAATAAAGTAAATAAATATAATAATAAATAATAAAATAAATGAAAGCCCTTTATGTTTCCAGTCTCCCCAAGAAGTCATCAGTATTCTGACCAATTACCTTATAGTGTATTAAAGTAGTCAAAAGTTGAGTATTTGGTCGTAAACTCGTTGGTTGCATTTGCAGTTTGTTTTGGTCCCATATTATTTGAACAATGAGACACCAAGCCTGTGACTGCCATGATTGAGAAAGATCATGAATGAATCATGAATAATAATGAGTGAGAAAGTTACAGAGGCTACAACAAAACATGCTAACCTCTCACCATTACCAATAACAGAGGCTACAACAAAACATGCTAACCTCTCATCATAACCAATAACAGAGGCTACAACAAAACATGCTAACCTCTCACCATTACCAATAACAGAGGATACAACAAAACATGCTAACCTCTCACCATTACCAATAACAGAGGCTACAACAAAACATGCTAACCTCTCACCATTACCAATAACAGAGGCTACAACAAAACATGCTAACCTCTCACCATTACCAATAACAGAGGCTACAACAAAACATGCTAACCTCTCATCATTACCAATAACAGAGGATACAACAAAACATACTAACCTCTCACCATCACCAATAACAGACTACAACAAAACATGCTAACCTCTCACCATTACCAATAACAGAGGCTACAACAAAACATGCTAACCTCTCACCATTACCAATAACAGAGGCTACAACAAAACATGCTAACCTCTCACCATTACCAATAACAGAGGCTACAACAAAACATGCTAACCTCTCACCATTACCAATAACAGAGGCTACAACAAAACATGCTAACCTCTCACCATTACCAATAACAGAGGCTACAACAAAACATGCTAACCTCTCACCATTACCAATAACAGAGGCTACAACAAAACATGCTAACCTCTCACCATTACCAATAACAGAGGCTACAACAAAACATGCTAACCTCTCATCATTACCAATAACAGAGGATACAACAAAACATACTAACCTCTCACCATCACCAATAACAGACTACAACAAAACATGCTAACCTCTCACCATTACCAATAACAGACTACAACAAAACATGCTAACCTCTCACCATTACCAATAACAGAGGCTACAACAAAACATGCTAACCTCTCATCATTACCAATAACAGAGGATACAACAAAACATACTAACCTCTCACCATTACCAATAACAGAGGCTACAACAAAACATGCTAACCTCTCACCATTACCAATAACAGAGGCTACAACAAAACATGCTAACCTCTCACCATTACCAATAACAGAGGCTACAACAAAACATGCTAACCTCTCACCATTACCAATAACAGAGGCTACAACAAAACATGCTAACCTCTCATCATTACCAATAACAGAGGATACAACAAAACATACTAACCTCTCACCATCACCAATAACAGACTACAACAAAACATGCTAACCTCTCACCATTACCAATAACAGACTACAACAAAACATGCTAACCTCTCACCATTACCAATAACAGAGACTACAACAAAACATACTAACCTCTCACCATTACCAATAACAGAGTACAACAAAACATGCTAACCTCTCACCATTACCAATAACAGAGGCTACAACAAAACATGCTAACCTCTCATCATTACCAATAACAGAGGATACAACAAAACATACTAACCTCTCACCATTACCAATAACAGAGGCTACAACAAAACATGCTAACCTCTCACCATTACCAATAACAGAGGCTACAACAAAACATGCTAACCTCTCATCATTACCAATAACAGAGGATACAACAAAACATACTAACCTCTCACCATCACCAATAACAGACTACAACAAAACATGCTAACCTCTCACCATTACCAATAACAGACTACAACAAAACATGCTAACCTCTCACCATTACCAATAACAGAGACTACAACAAAACATACTAACCTCTCACCATTACCAATAACAGAGTACAACAAAACATGCTAACCTCTCACCATTACTAATAACAGAGGCTACAACAAAACATGCTAACCTCTCATCATTACCAATAACAGAGGATACAACAAAACATACTAACCTCTCACCATTACCAATAACAGAGGCTACAACAAAACATGCTAACCTCTCACCATTACCAATAACAGAGGCTACAACAAAACATGCTAACCTCTCACCATTACCAATAACAGAGTACAACAAAACATGCTAAACTCTCACCATTACCAATAACAGAGGCTACAACAAAACATACTAACCTCTCACCATTACCAATAACAGAGGCTACAACAAAACATGCTAACCTCTCACCATTACCAATAACAGAGGCTACAACAAAACATGCTAACCTCTCACCATTACCAATAACAGAGTACAACAAAACATGCTAAACTCTCACCATTACCAATAACAGAGGCTACAACAAAACATACTAACCTCTCACCATTACCAATAACAGAGGCTACAACAAAACATGCTAACCTCTCACCATTACCAATAACAGAGGGGTTATGATCTTTGTTCTTCTGTAACTTTCTCATTCATCATTATTCTCGATTCATTCCTGATTATTCATCATCATGGTAGCATCCACATGAATGTAGAAGTGTTCAGAAACATCTTCTATTCGTACTGACCATACAAAAGAAGTGACTCCAAAATGACAGGACATTATTCACCATTCAGTTTCTATTAGGAAAACATCTAAAACACAACCAAGACAAACTGCAAATTAATTCAACAAGTTAGTAGAATCACCAGCTTGATGTAATCACTGGAGGCATGGAATATGGGACCAAATACTAAACGTATGACTACTTTAATACAATATAAGTGGATATAACCAAATAATTACGACTTTTCAAATGGGAGAACTACATACATAAAGTGCTTTCATATCTGATAATACTGACCTCAGAGTCTCCAGTTTACAGTGGGGATTCCCCAGTCCAGCAGAGAGCAGCTCCACTCCTGAATCCTTCAGGTCATTGTTACTCAGATCCAGCTCTCTCAGGTGTGAGGGGTTTGACCTCAGAGCTGAGACCAGAGAAGCACAGCCTTCCTCTGTGACTCCACAGTCTGACAGCCTGACAAAGAGATCATCATGACTTCACAAACACACTGTTCATTTAAGAAGTATACTGTAGAAGGACAATGGCAGATGCATTTGGTTTATTCTCTCAAACAACATATAGATTCATCTTCCGTCTCCTAGAATTGTATGGTCATATTGTTATACTAATGTGAAAATCAATGCATTTATTCAATATGTTTTTCAAAATAATATATTATACATATTATAATACATACAGTGCCTTGCGAAAGTATTCGGCCCCCTTGAACTTTGCGACCTTTTGCCACATTTCAGGCTTCAAACATAAAGATATAAAACTGTATTTTTTTGTGAATAATCAACAACAAGTGGGACACAAGCCGGATTTGGATACAAAAATATTTCCCAAGCTTTAAACATCCCAAGGAGCACTGTGCAAGCGATAATATTGAAATGGAAGGAGTATCAGACCACTGCAAATCTACCAAGACCTGGCCGTCCCTCTAAACTTTCAGCTCATACAAGGAGAAGACTGATCAGAGATGCAGCCAAGAGGCCCATGATCACTCTGGATGAACTGCAGAGATCTACAGCTGAGGTGGGAGACTCTGTCCATAGGACAACAATCAGTCGTATATTGCACAAATCTGGCCTTTATGGAAGAGTGGCAAGAAGAAAGCCATTTCTTAAAGATATCCATAAAAAGTGTCGTTTAAAGTTTGCCACAAGCAACCTGGGAGACACACCAAACATGTGGAAGAAGGTGCTCTGGTCAGATGAAACCAAAATGGAACTTTTTGGCAACAATGCAAAACGTTATGTTTGGCGTAAAAGCAACACAGCTGAACACACCATCCCCACTGTCAAACATGGTGGTGGCAGCATCATGGTTTGGGCCTGCTTTTCTTCAGCAGGGACAGGGAAGATGGTTAAAATTGATGGGAAGATGGATGGAGCCAAATACAGGACCATTCTGGAAGAAAACCTGATGGAGTCTGCAAAAGACCTGAGACTGGGACGGAGATTTGTCTTCCAAAAAGACAATGATCCAAAACATAAAGCAAAATCTACAATGGAATGGTTCAAAAATAAACATATCCAGGTGTTAGAATGGCCAAGTCAAAGTCCAGACCTGAATCCAATCGAGAATCTGTGGAAAGAACTGAAAACTGCTGTTCACAAATGCTCGCCATCCAACCTCACTGAGCTCGAGCTGTTTTGCAAGGAGGAATGGGAAAAAATGTCAGTCTCTCGATGTGCAAAACTGATAGAGACATACCCCAAGCGACTTACAGCTGTAATCGCAGCAAAAGGTGGCCAGTTTTATATCTTTATGTTTGAAGCCTGAAATGTGGCAAAAGGTCGCAAAGTTCAAGGGGGCCGAATACTTTCGCAAGGCACTGTATATATATATATATATATATATATATACACACGTACCTCTGTCACCTGGTCAACACACCCTGAAGGGATCTTATTGGCTGCTGCAGGTCGGGTAGTTATCCAGAGGAGAGCAGAGGGTAGCAGATTTCCCTTGATGAGATTTGTCAGCAGAACATCTATTGAGGTTGACTCTGTGACGTCCCAACAGATCTTGTTCTTCTGGAAGTCTAGGGGCAGTCGGCACTCATCCAGACCATCAAAGATGAACAGAACTTTGTACTTGTTGTAGTTGGAGATTCCTGATTGTTTGGTTTCCATTGAGAAGTGATTGAGAAGTTTAATGAAAGTGTGTTTGTCCCCTTTCATCAAATTCAGCTCCCGGAAAGGGAATGAAAATACAAATTGGACATCCTGATTTGCTTTTCCTTCAGCCCAGTCCAGAATGAACTTCTGCACAGAGACTGTTTTTCCAATGCCAGCGACTCCCTTTGTCAGCACAGTTCTGATAGGTTTGTCTTGTCCAGTTAAGGGTTTGAAGATGTCGTTACATTTGATTGCAGTCTCTGGTCTTGCTTGTTTTCTGGTTGTTGTCTCAATCTGTCTCAGCTCATGTTCCTTATTGACCTCTCCTGTTCCACCCTCTGTGATGTAGAGCTCTGTGTAGATCTTATTGAGAAGTGTTGGGTTTCCTTGTTTAGCGATTCCCTCAAATACACATTGAAACTTCTTCTTTAGATTAGATTTGAGTTCACGTTGGCAAATCACAGCGAGCTCATCTGAATCTAGAAATAACACAGAGGATAATAATATTACGTCTGTTTTAATGCCTACAGTATTGTAGGACTTTTATAAAGTTTGACATTATAATAATTTATTCTCTTAACTGACTGTGTAAATGTGTAAATGTTTTCATAATGCATTATAGACTGGTGTGACTGATTATATTATTATTGGTATTATTATTTTTTTAATTTACTTTAATTTTTCTCCCCAATTCCAATTGTGTTAGTAGCTACTATCTTGTCTCATCGCTACAACTCCCGTACGGGCTCGGGAGAGACGAAGGTTGAAAGTCATGCGTCCTCCGATACAAACCCAAACCCAAACCCAACCTAGCCTTACTGCTTAACACAGCGCGCATCCAAACTGGAAGCCAGCCGCACCAATGTGTCGGAGGAAACACTGTGCACCTGGCAACCTTGGTTAGCGTGCACTGCGCCCGGCCCGCCACAGGAGTCGCTGGTGCACGATGAGACAAGGACATCCCTACCAACCCGGACGACGCTAGGCCAATTGTGCACCGCCCCATGGACCTCCCGGTCGCGGCTGGTTACGACAGAGCCTGGGTGCGAGCCCAGAGTCTCTGATGGCACAGCTGGAGCAGTACAGCGCCCTTAACCACTGCGCCACCCGGGAGGCCTCATTGATGGTATTATTAATGTTGTCTCTCTCTCTAAATTAATCACCACAACACGTCCCTGCTGCTACTTGATGAGGTCACTAGGTGTTTTGTTAAGGCTGCTACTATATCATTGAGTTACACAGCTACTTTAGCTGTACTTTAGCAACAGCTTTTAAATGTTATAAAACAGCATTCAACATGAGGCAGACAGATCTTACATTTCTCCAGTGTGTCAGCAAGCTCCTTCTGGTTCATTTTCCTCAGGATGTGCAGTGTGATCTTCAGAGCCCCCTCTCTGGTACTGCTCTCCTGCTTCTCATTTTCAGCATCCACCACTTCCTTATCCTGCTTCTGACTCTCAAAGCCTTCTGGGAGTTCTGGACTAAGAATCCTCTTGAACATCTTCAGCTCGTTCTTCACAAATGTCATAATTTTCTCTTCAAGCAACTGAAATAAATAAAGTAAATAAGTTAAGCAAGAGAATAAATGCTTTCTCATTAACACATTAATGAATGATTGACAGATCAACTTTACTTGAGGTAAACAAAAACAAATGTACATAACAGGACCACATACACTGAATATGGAGGCCAGGTCTGTTTGATGACTCTGGGAAGACTGACCACTGAGAATCTCTGACTCTGATCTCTCCTGTTGGTTTCTGTGGACAAAACATACATCTCCTCATCCAGGGACTACACACACACACACACACACACACACACACACACACACACACACACACACACACACACACACACACACACACACACACACACACACACACACACACACACACACACAGGGAGGGAATGTTGTGTTTGTTTAATATTGTTTTAGGACTATGCAAATTGACAAAATGATTAGCCTATGGATTATGAAAACAACAACAATAAATGGGAAAATGGGAGATGAGAAATGACTAGAGACAGTGTTGTTTAACTCACTGACCAGGACCCATGAGTTCTTCTTACCTTTGTTCAGTAGAAAAGTCTCCCTCTCTAAAGTTTATAGGTTGATCCATAGACCAGTCACTCTTCATGGACACACAGCTGGGAACAGGGGAGGCTGGTCTCTCCTGCTTGATTGGACTTCAACACAACAGAGACAAACATTACATCTCTCATCTACTCTGAGCTCAGATGGGGAAACATAAGAAAAGAAAAAAAATATATATATTTTCTAGAAATGTTCGTAAATGAGCTTAGATTTTATATTTAAAGAAGTTATGTTTATGTTAAGTTTTTTTGCTAAATGAGATGTTCCGTGGGTACCTGCTTCTATAAACCAATGAGGAGATGCCACGTGGGTACCTGCTTCTATAAACCAATGAGGAGATGCCACGTAGGTACCTGCTTCTATAAACCAATGAGGAGATGGCACGTGGGTACCTGCTTCTAGAAACCAATGAGGAGATGCAGCGAGAAACTGCGTCACAAATAGAACTGACTTCTAGACGCTCGTTGGCGCGCGAGAGCAGTGTGTCATTTTTTATAACGAAATTAATTTTGCGTCGCGAGCGTTGTAGTCAGTCTGTCAGCCCCGCTAAAAGGCTGGTGTCGTTACTCTGCCTTCTCCGGGGGATGTTGAGGTAAATTTACTAACCGGGAGGGTTGAATGATGTCATTTATTGGAGGGCTGGAAGACGCACTCTCGAGGGTGTTTACTCACAATATCAGATATTAAGATGATTTTTATAATGATTGTATACTGAGGTTGAGGCTCTGACTAGTGATTATTTACCCGGGGTTCAATACCTGCTATTGAGGCGCCCTGAAAATAATATTCAAAAGTTCGGTCCTTGGACACAGACGGTTTAAACACTAAAGTTACCGTCCATCTAGTGAAGAGAGGAGAACCGGACAGAGGCAGCCAGCATCCGTCAACGAGAGAGGGAGAAGCCCTCCACGGGATTTAACAGGTGGAAGAAACAACCGGGGAGCTCCATCGGTCCACAAGAAATGCAGACAGCCGGTGATGATGTAGTGGTAGCTATGGTAACTAGGATGCTGCTGGTAGAGTAGCTAGCTAGATTACCGAGCTGTACCGACTAGCTAGGATAACTAGGATGCTGCTGGTAGAGTAGCTAGCTAGCTTACCGAGCTGTACCGACTAGCTAGGATAACTAGGATGCTGCTGGTAGAGTAGCTGGCTAGCTTACCGAGCTTTAATTAGCTTGGTTAGTTAGCAGGTCGTTCGTCTGTCCCTCGTTTCGATGATGAATCCGGTGAACCACAAAATGAAACAAGGATAGAGAGTGAAAAGGATCTGGCTACACTCATACTGTCCCTGACCGTAAAGCAAAAAGCAAATTGAACAGTAAACTTCGGTGTCTCAACACTGTAACAAACTCCGTCGTTATTCCCCAAGATCACCTCAGTCCACTCTGCGCGTAACCGGCTTGGCGCCACACCGAACGGGGACGCGGACAGTTCTGAACGGGGACGCGGACAGTTCTGTACGGGGACGCCATCAACGTCATCTTACCTCTTAGCTTTGGTGTCATGTCCCCCAGAGAGATGCATTTTAGAGGCAGGGCCCCCCTCCTCTCTCTCCCCAGAGAGACTCATTTTAGAGCACTGACCACTAAACAGAGATCCAACATGTTGGTTGTGGTTAACACAGTGACAACTAAACAGAGATCCAGCATGTTGGTTGTGGTTAACACAGTGACAACTAAACAGAGATCCAACATGTTGGTTGTGGTTAACACAGTGACAACTAACTTTTGATTGTCAATTGTTCTCATGTATTCATTATCTCTTTGAGAAATAAAACATTTACTAACAGACATAGAAACAGTCAGGTGATTTAATGCATCACATGAACATGTAGTTGTGACATTTCATCTCCATGGTAACTGTCAATAATAATAAGTCACAGTTTGTTAAGGTAGTTCTAGACAGTACAGCAACAATAATAATAATAATAACAATAATAATAATAAGTCACTGTTTGTTAAGGTAGTTCTAGACAGTACAGCAACACAAGGCCATATCTCACACTTGTTTTTATTCACTAAAAGTAGGCTATTTATTGTCTTTCAGTCTGTTCTTTCTTTTCTAAACGTATCTGAGAATATAGACAGAAGGGCTAAAACGGACTTGATTGATCTGAGGGGGAAATCTTTGATCTATTCAGAAACTTTTTTTTTTTTAGGCTCGGTTATAATGTATAATAGTGTTTTTTTTAGTGATATGCAGATCAAGGTCTTTACCTCAGCTACAGCCTACATATCATAGATGACCAGCCTAAACATGTTCAGGTCAGTTCACATAATGTTATAGTCCTTCCAGTAGCAGGACAGAGAATGTACTGTATATAACCTACATATCATAGATGACCAGTCTAAACCTGTTCAGGTCAGTTCACATAATGTTATAGTCCTACCAGTAGCAGGACAGAGAATGTCCACTATATATACAAAAGTATGTGGACACCCCTTCAAATTAGTGGTTTCGGCTATTTCAGCCACACCTGTTGCTGACAGGTGTATAAAATCGAGCACACCACCATGCAATCTCCACAGACAAACATTGGCAGTAGAATGACCTAACTGAAGATCTCAGTGCCTTTCAACGTGACACCGTCATAGGATGCCACCTTTCCAACATGTCAGTTGGTCAAATTCCTGCCCTGCTAGAGCTGCCCCGGTCAACTGTAAGTGCTGTTATTGTGAAGTGGAAACGTCTTGGAGCAACAACGGCTCAACAGTGAAGTGGTAGGCCACTCAAGCGCAGAGAACAGGCCCGCCAAGTGCGGAAGCACATAAAAATGGTCTGTCCTCGGTTGCAACACCCACTACCGAGTTCCAAACTGCAATGTCAGCAAAATAACTGTTCGTTGGGAGCATCATGAAATGGATTTCCATGGCCAAGCAGCAGCACACAAGATCACCATGCGCAATGCCAAGCATCGGCTTGAGTGGTGTAAAGCTCTCTGCCATTGAACTCTGGAGCAGTGGAATCTGGGTTTGGTGGATGCCAGGAAAACGCTTCCTGCCCGAATGCATTGTGCCAACTGTAAAGTTTGGTGGCGGAGGAAAATTGTCTTGGGCAGTTTGGGGAAGGCCCTTTCCAGTTTCAGCATGACAATGTCCCCGTGCACAAATCGAGGTCCATACAGAAATGGCTTGTTGAGATCGATGTGGAAGAACTTGACTGGCCTGCACAGAGCCCTGACCTCAACCCCATTGAACACCTTTGGGATGAATTGTAACGCAGACTGCGAGCCAGGCCTAATCACCCAACATCAGTGCCCGACCTCACTAATGCTCTTGTGGCTGAATGGAAGCAAGTCCCCGCAGCAATGTTCCAACATCTAGTGGAAAGCCTTCCCAGAATTGTGGAGACTGTTATAGCAGCAAGGGGGGACCAACTCCATATGAATGCCTATGATTTTGGAATGAGATGTTCGACTGGCAGGTGTCTGTCATACTTTTGGTAATGTAGTGTATATCGCCTAATCAAAATCAAATCAAATGTTATTGGTCACAATGTCAGAGCGGCATAGACTAAGATACAGTAGAATAGTATAGAATACAGTATATACATATGAGATGAGTAATGCATAGACTAAGATACAGTAGAATAGTATAGAATACAGTATATACATATGAGATGAGTAATGTATAGACTAAGATACAGTAGAATAGTATAGAATACAGTATATACATATGAGATGAGTAATGCATAGACTAAGATACAGTAGAATAGTATAGAATACAGTATATACATATGAGATGAGTAATGCATAGACTAAGATACAGTAGAATAGTATAGAATACAGTATATACATATGAGATGAGTAATACATAGACTAAGATACAGTAGAATAGTATAGAATACAGTATATACATATGAGATGAGTAATACATAGACTAAGATACAGTAGAATAGTATAGAATACAGTATATACATATGAGATGAGTAATGCATAGACTAAGATACAGTAGAATAGTATAGAATACAGTATCTACATATGAGATGAGTAATGCATAGACTAAGATACAGTAGAATAGTATAGAATACAGTATATCCATATGAGATGAGTAATGCATAGACTAAGATACAGTAGAATAGTATAGAATACAGTATATACATATGAGATGAGTAATACATAGACTAAGATACAGTAGAATAGTATAGAATACAGTATATACATATGAGATGAGTAATGCCAGATATTTATAGCCGAGGCCAGATTCTTTTCACAACATTTCCAACAGAGACCATCAGGTTGGTCGGCATGATTAGTGATCATACTGTAGCTCAAACCTACTGTGACTGTTGAATGTCTGACGACGACCTAACTTTATAATAGTTCGTAGCCGACCTACCAGAATCTGCCCGTCTTTCCTTCAAATCAACACATTTATCTGTCTTCTAATGCAGTGGTGTAAAGTACTTCAGTAAAATACTTTAAAGTTCTACTTCAGTAGTTTTTGGGGGAATCTGTCCTTTACTTTATTATTTATATTTTAACAACTTTTACTTTTACTTCACTACATTCATAAAGAAAATGATGTACTTTTTACTCCAGACATTTTCCCTGACAGACAAAAGTCCTCCTTACATTCTGAATGCTTAGCAGGACAGGAAAATGGTCCAATTCACGCACTTATCATGAGAACATCCCTGGTCATCCCTACTGCCTCTGATCTGGCAGACTCACTAAACAGAGAACATCCCTGGTCATCCCTACTGCCTCTGATCTGGCACTCACTAAACAGAGAACATCCCTGGCTATCCCTACTGCCTCTGATCTGGGTGACTCACTAAACAGAGAACATCCCTGGTCATCCCTACTGCCTCTGATCTGGCACTCACTAAACAGAGAACATCCCTGGCTATCCCTACTGCCTCTGATCTGGGTGACTCACTAAACAGAGAACATCCCTGGTCATCCCTACTGCCTCTGATCTGGCAGACTCACTAAACAGAGAACATCCCTGGTCATCCCTACTGCCTCTGATCTGGAGGACTCACTAAACAGAGAACATCCCTGGTCATCCCTACTGCCTCTGATCTGGGTGACTCACTAAACAGAGAACATCCCTGGTCATCCCTACTGCCTCTTATCTGGTGGACTCACTAAACAGAGAACATCCCTGATCATCCCTACTGCCTCTTATCTGGCAGACTCACTAAACAGAGAACATCCCTGGTCATCCCTACTGCCTCTTATCTGGCAGACTCACTAAACAGAGAACATCCCTGATCATCCCTACTGCCTCTTATCTGGCAGACTCACTAAACAGAGAACATCCCTGGTCATCCCTACTGCCTCTGATCTGGAGGACTCACTAAACAGAGAACATCCATGATCATCCCTACTGCCTCTTATCTGGCAGACTCACTAAACACAAATGCTTTGTTTTTAAATGATGTCTGAGTGTTGGAGTGTGACCCTGGCTATCCATGAATTAAAATAACAAGAAGATTGTGCTGTCTGGTTTGATTAATATTTTTGTATTTTATTATTACAACTTTACTTTTACTTTTAAATCAATAAACAAACTGTTTTCACAATTAACAGGCCTTTTCTTGTTTCAAGTCTGTTTTATTATGAAAAGTACAATATATCCTTGTATACTTGTACAACTATGGAACGTATGTCCATATATAATTATACAACTATACAGCTATACAGCTATACATATATTGTATATAATTGTACAATTTGTTATTCAACATAAAATACATGTTATTGTAAGAGGTCCTGGGTCAAGGTCACAATTATAGGAAGACGCTCATGTGTGTGTCCAGTGTGTGTGTGTGAGTCGCATGTGTGTGTGTCCAGTGTGTGTCCAATGTGTGTGTCCAGTGTATGTCCTGTGTGTGTGATTGTGTTTGTCCAGTGTGTGTCCACTGTGTTTGTGTGTGTGTTTGTTTGTCCAGTGTGTGTGTCCAGTGTGTGTCGTGTGTGTGTGTGATTGTGTTTGTCCAGTGTGTGTGTGTGTGTGTGTGTCCAGTGTGTGTCTGTGAGTCCAGTGTGTGTCGTGTGTGTGTGTGTGTGTCCAGTGTGTGTCCACTGTGTTTGTGTGTGTGTTTGTTTGTCCAGTGTGTGTGTCCAGTGTGTGTCGTGTGTGTGTGTGATTGTGTTTGTCCAGTGTGTGTGTGTGTGTGTGTCCAGTGTGTGTCTGTGAGTCCAGTGTGTGTGTGTGTGTGTGTGTGTGTCCAGTGTGTGTCTGTGAGTCCAGTGTGTGTGTGTCCAGTGTGTATGTGTGTGTGTGTGTGTGTCCAGTGTGTATGTGTGTGTGTCCAGTGTGTGTGTGTGTCCTGTGTGTATATGTTTGTCCTGTGTGTGTGTGTGTCCACTGTGTTTGTGTGTGTGTTTGTCTAGTGTGTGTGTGTATTTGTCCAGTGTGAGTTTGTCCAGTGTGTGTGTGTGTGTGTGTGTCCAGTGTGTGTCTGTGAGTCCAGTGTGTGTATGTGTGTGTGTGTGTGTGTGTGTCCAGTGTGTGTGTGTGTGTGTTTGTCTAGTGTGTGTGTGTGTATTTGTCTAGTGTGTGTGTGTGTGTGTCCAGTGTGTGTGTGTGTAACCAGTGTGTGTGTCCAGCAGGTGTATGTGTGTGTCCAGTGTGTGTGTGTCCAGTGTGAGTGTGTGTGTGTGTGTGTGTCCAGTGTGTGTCTGTGAGTCCAGTGTGTGTGTGTGTGTCCAGTGTGTGTCTGTGAGTTCAGTGTGTGTGTGTGTGTGTGTGTGTGTGTGTCCATTGTGTGTGTGTGTAACCAGTGTGTGTGTCCAGTGTGTGTGTGTGTGTGTGTCCAGTGTGTGTCTGTGAGTCCAGTGTGTGTGTGTGTGTGTGTGTGTCCAGTGTGTGTCTGTGAGTCCAGTGTGTGTGTGTGTGTGTGTGTCCAGTGTGTGTGTGTGTGTCCAGTGTGAGTGTGTGTGTGTGCGTCCAGTGTGTGTGTGTATCTAGTGTGTGTGTGTGTGTGTGTGTCCAGCGTGTGTCTGTGTGTCCAGTGTGTGTGTGTGTGTATCTAGTGTGTGTGTGTGTGTGTGTCCAGCGTGTGTCTGTGAGTCCAGTGTGTGTGTGTGTGTGTGTGTGTGTATCTAGTGTGTGTGTCCAGCAGGTGTGTGTGTCTGTGTCCAGTGTGAGTGTGTGTGTGTCAAGTGTGTGTGTCTTTGCCGAGTGTGTTTGTCCAGTGTGTGTTTTTGTCCAGTGTGTGTGTGTCTTCGTCCAGTGTGTGTGTGTGTGTGTTTGTCCAGTGTGTGTGTGTGTCTGTGTGTGTGTTTGTCCAGTGTGTGTGTGTCTTTGCACAGTGTGTGTGTGTGTGTGTTTGTCCAGTGTGTGTGTGTGTTTGTCCAGTGTGTGTGTGTGTTTGTCCAGTGTGTGTGTGTGTTTGCCCAGTGTGTGTGTGTGTTTGCCCAGTGTGTGTGTGTGTGTGTGTTTGTCCAGTGTGTGTGTGTGTTTGTCCAGTGTGTGTGTGTTTGCCCAGTGTGTGTGTGTGTGTGTGTGTGTGTGTTTGTCCAGTGTGTGTGCGTCTTTGCCCAGTGTGTGTGTGTGTGTGTGTGTGTGTGTGATTGTCCAGTGTGTGTATGTGTGTGTGTATCACTGACAGAGGGACACTGAGTCGCCTTCATCCCAACAAACCCAAAACCCTGGATAGAGGGGCTCAGTGAATGTGGAGGTGAATGTGATCAGGTGGGTCAGTGTGTCAGAGGAGGCTCTATAGAAGGACAGAGTGCCGGCTGGCCAGTCCAGATACACTCCTACTCTGTGGGGGCTGGAGGAGGGGACGTCTATGATAGTGGAGTTATTATTGTGCCAGGCAATGTAACTGTTGTCAGAGCAGTTCAGACTCCAGGACTTGTCATTCCATCCAAGACAACAGTCATCACCCCCTCCTCTCCTGCTGATTCCTTTATATGTCACTCCTATATCAGCCCCTCTCCCACTCCACTCTACCTCCCAGTAACAGCGCCCAGTCAGACCCTCTCTACACAGCACCTGTCCACAGTCCTCAAATCTCTCTGGGTGATCAGGATACGGCTGCTCCTCTGTCCTCCATGTCACCTTTCTGTTCCCCTCAGACAGAGAGAGGAGTCTGTTTACTGTGTTTGGGTCCAGTGTCAGATCACAGACATCTGATGGATGAAACCAGACACAATATTAGAAATCATCATCATTCACGTTAGAATGTTAACTCACTTTTCACTAATTCATTTAATGTAGATGTTTCTAGGTATCAAAAGGAGAAGTTAAGGTAACTTGAGACTTGTTGAATGATCATATGTTATACTGTATGGTAATATAAAACACACTTATTCCCATTAATTACACACACACACACACACACACAGTCAAAGCAACTCTTTGTAAACTTTGGTGTCCCTGATTTCTGCATCTGTAGAACTACAGCTGATATTTAATATGACCAAGTCAGTAATGATGTTGGTCTTTGACTTTGACTTAACTTGAATTAAGACTTATTCTTAGTCATATTCTTCACAGCAGTCAACACTCACATTTTATAAGCCCAGGTTTCATTCTGTTCTCTCCACCATGTTCCACACTGTAGTGGTAAGCAGAAGAACAGACAGTCATTGAGGGATACACCTGAACTCACACACACACAGACACACACACTGAACACACACTGAACACACACACACACTGAACACACACACACACTGAACACACACACACACACACACACACAGTCAGCATATAACTTTGTCCAAGTGTTGGTCAGAATGTTTGTCTTAACTAGCCTGATAAGTCCAACATGTCTGATATGAACATTGACATAAACCCTCTACATACTTGAGTTTCTCCAGTCTGCAGTGTGGATCCTCCAGTCCAGCAGAGAGCAGTCTGACTCCTGAGTCTCCTGGGTGATTGTAGCTCAGGTCCAGCTCTCTCAGGTGTGAGGGGTTTGACCTCAGAGCTGAGACCAGAGAAGCACAGCCTTCCTCTGTGACTCCACAGCCTGACAGCCTGCAAAGAGTCAAATCATATTAAAATCACACTGCTATTCTTTGGTGGTGAAAATAGTGGCAGTATATTTTTTTCAACATTTTCAGATATATCAGTGTCCTGAAACCTTCCATATCTATTCATAAATGAATGTATCATTATTATAAATGACAAATGATCAAAGTATTGCCTGCAGATAGAAAGATGTATAGTACAAATATTATAGTAGACTGACCAGACCAGTTTAAAAAGCAGTATCAGTCGGAAGACAGACAGTGAGGTATCAGATTTAGACTGTATTGTGTATACAGTCCACACCATATCTATTTAGACAGTGAGGTATCAGATTTAGATTGTATTGAGTATACAGTCCACACCATATCTATTTAGACAGTGAGGAATCAGATTTAGATTGTATTGAGTATACAGTCCACACCATATCTATTTAGACAGTGAGGTATCAGATTTAGATTGTATTGAGTATACAGTCCACACCATATCTATTTAGACAGTGAGGTATCAGATTTAGATTGTATTGAGTATACAGTCCACACCATATCTATTTAGACAGTGAGGTATCAGATTTAGATTGTATTGAGTATACAGTCCACACCATATCTATTTAGACAGTGAGGAATCAGATTTAGATTGTATTGAGTATACAGTCCACACCATATCTATTTAGACAGTGAGGTATCAGATTTAGATTGTATTGAGTATACAGTCCACACCATATCTATTTAGACAGTGAAGCTAACATTTTAAATGTGTCTCTATACTCCAACATTTTGGATTTCAGATCAAATGTTTCATATGAGGTGACAGTATATAATGTCACCTTTTATTTGAGGATATTTTAATACATATCTGTTTCAATGTTTAGAAAAATTAAAAGCATTTTATGTATCTAGTCCCCCCATTTGAAGAAGTCATAAGTATTCTGACACTTAAAGTGTATTAAATTAGTCAAAAGTTTATCTGGTCCCATATTCCTCGAACACAATGAGACATCAAGCCTGTGACGCCTTGATTGAGAAAGATCATGAATGAATCATGAATAATAATGAGTGAGAAAGTTACAGAGGCTACAACAAAACATGCTAACCTCTCACCATTACCAATAACAGAGACTACAACAAAACATACTAACCTCTCATCATTACCAATAACAGAGGCTACAACAAAACATGCTAACCTCTCACCATTACCAATAACAGAGTCTACAACAAAACATGCTAACCTCTCACCATTACCAATAACAGAGGCTACAACAAAACATGCTAACCTCTCACCATTACCAATAACAGAGACTACAACAAAACATGCTAACCTCTCACCATTACCAATAACAGAGGCTACAACAAAACTTGCTAACCTCTCACCATTACCAATAACTGAGACTACAACAAAACATGCTAACCTCTCACCATTACCAATAACAGAGGCTACAACACAACATACTAACCTCTCACCATTACCAATAACAGAGGCTACAACAAAACATGCTAACCTCTCACCATTACCAATAACAGAGGCTACAACAAAACATGCTAACCTCTCACCATTACCAATAACAGAGGCTACAACAAAACATGCTAACCTCTCATCATTACCAATAACAGAGGCTACAACAAAACATGCTAACCTCTCACCATTACCAATAATCAATCAATCAATCAAATTTATTTTATATAGCCCTTCGTACATCAGCTGATATCTCAAAGTGCTGTACAGAAACCCAGCCTAAAACCCCAAACAGCAAGCAATGCAGGTTAAGAAGCACGGTGGCTAGGAAAAACTCCCTAGAAAGGCCAAAACCTAGGAAGAAACCTAGAGAGGAACCAGGCTATGTGGGGTGGCCAGTCCTCTTCTGGCTGTGCCGGGTGGAGATTATAACAAAACATGGTCAAGATGTTCAAATGTTCATAAATGACCAGCATGGTCGAATAATAATAAGGCAGAATAGTTGAAACTGGAGCAGCAGCACAGTCAGGTGGACTGGGGACAGCAAGGAGTCATCATGTCAGGTATTCCTGGGGCATGGTCCTAGGGCTCAGGTCCTCCGAGAGAGAGAAAGAAAGAGAGAATTAGAGAGAGCATATGTGGGATGGCCAGTCCTCTTCTGGGGCTACAGCAAAACATGCTAACCTCTCACCATTACCAATAACAGAGACTACAACAAAACATGCTAACCTCTCACCATTACCAATAACAGAGGCTACAACAAAACATGCTAACCTCTCACCATTACCAATAACAGAGGCTACAACAAAACATGTTAACCTCTCACCATTACCAATAACAGAGGCTACAACAAAACATGTTAACCTCTCACCATTACCAATAACAGAGGCTACAACAAAACATACTAACCTCTCACCATTACCAATAACAGAGGCTACAACAAAACATACTAACCTCTCACCATTACCAATAACAGAGGCTACAACAAAACATGCTAACCTCTCACCATTACCAATAACAGAGACTACAACACAACATACTAACCTCTCACCATTACCAATAACAGAGGCTACAACAAAACATGCTAACCTCTCACCATTACCAATAACAGAGGATACAACAAAACATGCTAACCTCTCACCATTACCAATAACAGAGGCTACAACAAAACATGTTAACCTCTCACCATTACCAATAACAGAGGCTACAACAAAACATGCTAACCTCTCACCATTACCAATAACAGAGGCTACAACAAAACATACTAACCTCTCACCATTACCAATAACAGAGGCTACAACAAAACATACTAACCTCTCACCATTACCAATAACAGAGGCTACAACAAAACATGCTAACCTCTCACCATTACCAATAACAGAGACTACAACACAACATACTAACCTCTCACCATTACCAATAACAGAGGATACAACAAAACATGCTAACCTCTCACCATTACCAATAACAGAGGATACAACAAAACATGCTAACCTCTCACCATTACCAATAACAGAGGCTACAACAAAACATGCTAACCTCTCACCATTACCAATAACAGAGGCTACAACAAAACATGCTAACCTCTCACCATTACCAATAACAGAGGCTACAACAAAACATGCTAACCTCTCACCATTACCAATAACAGAGGCTACAACAAAACATGCTAACCTCTCACCATTACCAATAACAGAGGCTACAACAAAACATACTATCCTCTCACCATTACCAATAACAGAGGATACAACAAAACATACTAACCTCTCATCATTACCAATAACAGAGACTACAACAAAACATGCTAACCTCTCATCATTACCAATAACAGAGGGGGTCTGATCTTTGTGCCTCTGTAACTTTCTCATTCATCATTATCATCGATTCATTCCTGATTATTCATCATCATAGTAGCATCCACATGAATGTAGAAGTGTTCAGAAACATATTCTATTCTTACTGACAATACAAGTGAAGTGACTCCAAAATGACAGGACATTATTCACCATTCAGATTCTATTAGGAAAAACATAAAACACAACCGAGACAAACTGCAAATTATATTAATTACGACTTTTTCAAATGGGAGAACTACATACATAAAGTGCTTTCATATCTGATAATACTGACCTCAGAGTCTCCAGTTTACAGTGGGGATTCCCCAGTCCAGCAGAGAGCAGCTTCACTCCTGAATCCTTCAGGTCATTGTTACTCAGGTCCAGCTCTCTCAGGTGTGAGGTGTTTGACCTCAGTGCTGAGACCAGAGAAGCACAGCCTTCCTCTGTGACTAGACAGCCTGACAGCCTGCAAAGAGTCAAATCATATTAAAATCACACTGCTATTCTTTGGTGGTTAAAATAGTGGCAGTATATTTTTCAACATTTTCAGATACATCAGTGTCCTGAAACCTGCCATATCTATTCATAAATGAATGTATCATTATTATAAATGACAAATTATCAAAGTATTGCTTGTTGAGAGAAAAATGTACAGACCAGTTATCATTATAAATTATCATAATATTACTAGTAGAGAGAAAAATGAAAAGTACAAATATTATAGTTGACTGACAAGACCAGTTTAAAAAGCAGTATCAGTCTGTTTCACCATTTAGAAAAATAAAGTAAATAAATATAATAATAAATAATAAAATAAATGAAAGCCCTTTATGTTTCCAGTCTCCCCAAGAAGTCATCAGTAATCTGACCAATTACCTTATAGTGTATTAAAGTAGTCAAAAGTTGAGTATTTGGTCGTAAACTCGTTGGTTGCATTTGCAGTTTGTTTTGGTCCCATATTATTTGAACAATGAGACACCAAGCCTGTGACTGCCATGATTGAGAAAGATCATGAATGAATCATGAATAATAATGAGTGAGAGAGTTAGAGGCTACAACAAAACATGCTAACCTCTCACCATTACCAATAACAGAGGCTACAACAAAACATGCTAACCTCTCACCATTACCAATAACAGAGGCTACAACAAAACATGCTAACCTCTCACCATTACCAATAACAGAGGCTACAACAAAACATGCTAACCTCTCACCATTACCAATAACAGAGGATACAACAAAACATGCTAACCTCTCACCATTACCAATAACAGAGGCTACAACAAAACATGCTAACCTCTCACCATTACCAATAACAGAGGCTACAACAAAACATGCTAACCTCTCACCATTACCAATAACAGAGGATACAACAAAACATGCTAACCTCTCACCATTACCAATAACAGAGGCTACAACAAAACATGCTAACCTCTCACCATTACCAATAACAGAGGCTACAACAAAACATGCTAACCTCTCACCATTACCAATAACAGAGACTACAACAAAACATGCTAACCTCTCACCATTACCAATAACAGAGGATACAACAAAACATATTAACCTCTCACCATTACCAATAACAGAGGCTACAACAAAACATGCTAACCTCTCATCATTACCAATAACAGAGGATACAACAAAACATACTAACCTCTCACCATCACCAATAACAGACTACAACAAAACATGCTAACCTCTCACCATTACCAATAACAGACTACAACAAAACATGCTAACCTCTCACCATTACCAATAACAGGCTACAACAAAACATGCTAACCTCTCACCATTACCAATAACAGAGGCTACAACAAAACATGCTAACCTCTCATCATTACCAATAACAGAGGCTACAACAAAACATGCTAACCTCTCACCATTACCAATAACAGAGGCTACAACAAAACATGCTAACCTCTCACCATTACCAATAACAGAGGCTACAACAAAACATACTAACCTCTCACCATTACCAATAACAGAGGGGGTCTGATCTTTGTGCCTCTGTAACTTTCTCATTCATCATTATCATCGATTCATTCCTGATTATTCATCATCATAGTAGCATCCACATGAATGTAGAAGTGTTCAGAAACATATTCTATTCTTACTGACAATACAAGTGAAGTGACTCCAAAATGACAGGACATTATTCACCATTCAGATTCTATTAGGAAAAACATAAAACACAACCGAGACAAACTGCAAATTATATTAATTACGACTTTTTCAAATGGGAGAACTACATACATAAAGTGCTTTCATATCTGATAATACTGACCTCAGAGTCTCCAGTTTACAGTGGGGATTCCCCAGTCCAGCAGAGAGCAGCTTCACTCCTGAATCCTTCAGGTCATTGTTACTCAGGTCCAGCTCTCTCAGGTGTGAGGGGTTTGACCTCGGAGCTGAGACCAGAGAAGCACAGCCTTCCTCTGTGACTAGACAGCCTGACAGCCTGCAAAGAGTCAAATCATATTAAAATCACACTGCTATTCTTTGGTGGTTAAAATAGTGGCAGTATATTTTTCAACATTTTCAGATACATCAGTGTCCTGAAACCTGCCATATCTATTCATAAATGAATGTATCATTATTATAAATTACAAATGATCAAAGTATTACTAGTAGAGAGAAACATGAAAAGTACAAATATTATAGTCGACTGACAAGACCAGTTTAAAAAGCAGTATCAGTCTGTTTCACCATTTAGAAAAATAAAGTAAATAAATATAATAATAAATAATAAAATAAATGAAAGCCCTTTATGTTTCCAGTCTCCCCAAGAAGTCATCAGTAATCTGACCAATTACCTTATAGTGTATTAAAGTAGTCAAAAGTTGAGTATTTGGTCGTAAACTCGTTGGTTGCATTTGCAGTTTGTTTTGGTCCCATATTATTTGAACAATGAGACACCAAGCCTGTGACTGCCATGATTGAGAAAGATCATGAATGAATCATGAATAATAATGAGTGAGAAAGTTACAGAGGCTACAACAAAACATGCTAACCTCTCACCATTACCAATAACAGAGGCTACAACAAAACATGCTAACCTCTCATCATAACCAATAACAGAGGCTACAACAAAACATGCTAACCTCTCACCATTACCAATAACAGAGGATACAACAAAACATGCTAACCTCTCACCATTACCAATAACAGAGGCTACAACAAAACATGCTAACCTCTCACCATTACCAATAACAGAGGCTACAACAAAACATGCTAACCTCTCACCATTACCAATAACAGAGGCTACAACAAAACATGCTAACCTCTCATCATTACCAATAACAGAGGATACAACAAAACATACTAACCTCTCACCATCACCAATAACAGACTACAACAAAACATGCTAACCTCTCACCATTACCAATAACAGACTACAACAAAACATGCTAACCTCTCACCATTACCAATAACAGAGACTACAACAAAACATACTAACCTCTCACCATTACCAATAACAGAGTACAACAAAACATGCTAACCTCTCACCATTACCAATAACAGAGGCTACAACAAAACATGCTAACCTCTCATCATTACCAATAACAGAGGATACAACAAAACATACTAACCTCTCACCATTACCAATAACAGAGGCTACAACAAAACATGCTAACCTCTCACCATTACCAATAACAGAGGCTACAACAAAACATGCTAACCTCTCACCATTACCAATAACAGAGGCTACAACAAAACATGCTAACCTCTCACCATTACCAATAACAGAGGCTACAACAAAACATGCTAACCTCTCATCATTACCAATAACAGAGGATACAACAAAACATACTAACCTCTCACCATCACCAATAACAGACTACAACAAAACATGCTAACCTCTCACCATTACCAATAACAGACTACAACAAAACATGCTAACCTCTCACCATTACCAATAACAGAGACTACAACAAAACATACTAACCTCTCACCATTACCAATAACAGAGTACAACAAAACATGCTAACCTCTCACCATTACCAATAACAGAGGCTACAACAAAACATGCTAACCTCTCATCATTACCAATAACAGAGGATACAACAAAACATACTAACCTCTCACCATTACCAATAACAGAGGCTACAACAAAACATGCTAACCTCTCACCATTACCAATAACAGAGGCTACAACAAAACATGCTAACCTCTCATCATTACCAATAACAGAGGATACAACAAAACATACTAACCTCTCACCATCACCAATAACAGACTACAACAAAACATGCTAACCTCTCACCATTACCAATAACAGACTACAACAAAACATGCTAACCTCTCACCATTACCAATAACAGAGACTACAACAAAACATACTAACCTCTCACCATTACCAATAACAGAGTACAACAAAACATGCTAACCTCTCACCATTACCAATAACAGAGGCTACAACAAAACATGCTAACCTCTCATCATTACCAATAACAGAGGATACAACAAAACATACTAACCTCTCACCATTACCAATAACAGAGGCTACAACAAAACATGCTAACCTCTCACCATTACCAATAACAGAGGCTACAACAAAACATGCTAACCTCTCACCATTACCAATAACAGAGTACAACAAAACATGCTAAACTCTCACCATTACCAATAACAGAGGCTACAACAAAACATACTAACCTCTCACCATTACCAATAACAGAGGCTACAACAAAACATGCTAACCTCTCACCATTACCAATAACAGAGGCTACAACAAAACATGCTAACCTCTCACCATTACCAATAACAGAGTACAACAAAACATGCTAAACTCTCACCATTACCAATAACAGAGGCTACAACAAAACATACTAACCTCTCACCATTACCAATAACAGAGGCTACAACAAAACATGCTAACCTCTCACCATTACCAATAACAGAGGGGTTATGATCTTTGTTCTTCTGTAACTTTCTCATTCATCATTATTCTCGATTCATTCCTGATTATTCATCATCATGGTAGCATCCACATGAATGTAGAAGTGTTCAGAAACATCTTCTATTCGTACTGACCATACAAAAGAAGTGACTCCAAAATGACAGGACATTATTCACCATTCAGTTTCTATTAGGAAAACATCTAAAACACAAACAAGACAAACTGGAAATACATTCAACAAGTTAGTAGAATCACCAGCTTGATGTAATCACTGGAGGCATGGAATATGGGACCAAATACTAAACGTATGACTACTTTAATACAATATAAGTGGATATAACCAAATAATTACGACTTTTCAAATGGGAGAACTACATACATAAAGTGCTTTCATATCTGATAATACTGACCTCAGAGTCTCCAGTTTACAGTGGGGATTCCCCAGTCCAGCAGAGAGCAGCTCCACTCCTGAATCCTTCAGGTCATTGTTACTCAGATCCAGCTCTCTCAGGTGTGAGGGGTTTGACCTCAGAGCTGAGACCAGAGAAGCACAGCCTTCCTCTGTGACTCCACAGTCTGACAGCCTGACAAAGAGATCATCATGACTTCACAAACACACTGTTCATTTAAGAAGTATACTGTAGAAGGACAATGGCAGATGCATTTGGTTTATTCTCTCAAACAACATATAGATTCATCTTCCGTCTCCTAGAATTGTATGGTCATATTGTTATACTAATGTGAAAATCAATGAATTTATTCAATATGTTTTTCAAAATAATATATTATACATATTATAATACATACAGTGCCTTGCGAAAGTATTCGGCCCCCTTGAACTTTGCGACCTTTTGCCACATTTCAGGCTTCAAACATAAAGATATAAAACTGTATTTTTTTGTGAATAATCAACAACAAGTGGGACACAAGCCGGATTTGGATACAAAAATATTTCCCAAGCTTTAAACATCCCAAGGAGCACTGTGCAAGCGATAATATTGAAATGGAAGGAGTATCAGACCACTGCAAATCTACCAAGACCTGGCCGTCCCTCTAAACTTTCAGCTCATACAAGGAGAAGACTGATCAGAGATGCAGCCAAGAGGCCCATGATCACTCTGGATGAACTGCAGAGATCTACAGCTGAGGTGGGAGACTCTGTCCATAGGACAACAATCAGTCGTATATTGCACAAATCTGGCCTTTATGGAAGAGTGGCAAGAAGAAAGCCATTTCTTAAAGATATCCATAAAAAGTGTCGTTTAAAGTTTGCCACAAGCCACCTGGGAGACACACCAAACATGTGGAAGAAGGTGCTCTGGTCAGATGAAACCAAAATGGAACTTTTTGGCAACAATGCAAAATGTTATGTTTGGAGTAAAAGCAACACAGCTCATCACACTTAACACACCATCCCCACTGTCAAACATGGTGGTGGCAGCATCATGGTTTGGGCCTGCTTTTCTTCAGCAGGGACAGGGAAGATGGTTAAAATTGATGGGAAGATGGATGGAGCCAAATACAGGACCATTCTGGAAGAAAACATGATGGAGTCTGCAAAAGACCTGAGACTGGGACGGAGATTGGTCTTCCAAAAAGACAATGATCCAAAACATAAAGCAAAATCTACAATGGAATGGTTCAAAAATAAACATATCCAGGTGTTAGAATGGCCAAGTCAAAGTCCAGACCTGAATCCAATCGAGAATCTGTGGAAAGAACTGAAAACTGCTGTTCACAAATGCTCGCCATCCAACCTCACTGAGCTCGAGCTGTTTTGCAAGGAAGAATGGGAAAAAATGTCAGTCTCTCGATGTGCAAAACTGATAGAGACATACCCCAAGCGACTTACAGCTGTAATCGCAGCAAAAGGTGGCGCTACAAAGTATTAACTTAAGGGGGCTGAATAATTTTGCACGCCCAATTTTTCATTTTTTGATTTGTTAAAAAAGTTTGAAATATCCAATAAATGTCGTTCCACTTCATGATTGTGTCCCACTTGTTGTTGATTCTTCACAAAAAAATACAGTTTTATATCTTTATGTTTGAAGCCTGAAATGTGGCAAAAGGTCGCAAAGTTCAAGGGGGCCGAATACTTTCGCAAGGCACTGTATTTTTCTCCAAACTGAATATTTCTTCCTGATGATTAGTTCTTAAATGTCATTTTATTTACTCACAGAGCAGCTCTGGAGGCTTTGACCACTGGCAGCAGCCTCAGAAGACCTTCCTCTGATCTGGAGTATTTCTTCAGGTCAAACACATCCAGCTCCTTTTCTGAAGTCAGCAACACAAAGACCAGAGCTGACCACTGTGCAGGTGACAGTTCTTCTTCGGAGAGACCTTCTGAGCTCAGGTATCTTTGGATCTCCTCCACTAGGGAATGGTCATTCAGTTCATTCAGACAGTGGAACAGATTGATGCTCCTCTCTGGAGAGGGATTCTCCCTGATCTTCTCCTTGATGTACTCGACTGTTTCTTCATGGCTCTGTGAGCTGCTTCTTGTCTTTGTCAGTAGACCTCGTAAGTGCTTCTGATTGGACTCCAGTGAGAGGCCCAGAAGGAAGCGGAGGAAAAGGTCCAGGTTTCCCGTCTCACTTTGTAAGGCTTTATCCACAGCACTCTTGTAGACAGTAACTTCAGGTTTGTCTTTTGTTTGCAGTTTGTCCATTAGATTTTCATTGTTGTTGATGAATGAGAGGAACACATATACAGCAGCCAGAAACTCCTGAATGCTCAGATGTACGAAGCAGTACACCGTGTCCTGGTACAGCCCACATTCCTCTTTAAAGAGCTGTGTGCACAATCCTGAGTACACTGAGGCTTCATTGACATCAATGCCAGCCTCTTTCAGGTCTTCTTCATAGAAAATCAGATTGCCCTTCACAAGCTGTTGAAAAGCCAGTTTTCCCAGAGACAGAATGCTCTCTTTATTCCAATGTGGACCTGTCTCTTCTTTCCCAAGATACTTTTCATTATTCTGTTTGGTATGAAACACCACAAGGTGTGTGTACATCTCAGTCAGAGTCTTGGGCATCTCTTCTCTCTTATGTTTCAGCATGTGTTCAAGGACTGTTGCAGAAATCCAACAGAAGACTGGAATGTGGCACATGATGTGGAGGCTCCTTGAAGTCTTTATGTGTGAGATGATTCTGCTGGACAGGTCCTCATCACTGAATCTCTTCCTGAAGTACTCCACCTTCTGTGGGTCATTGAACCCTCGTACCTCTGTCACCTGGTCAACACACTCTGAAGGGATCTTATTGGCTGCTGCAGGTCGGGTAGTTATCCAGAGGAGAGCAGAGGGTAGCAGATTTCCCTTGATGAGATTTGTCAGCAGAACATCTATTGAGGTTGACTCTGTGACGTCCCAACAGATCTTGTTCTTCTGGAAGTCTAGGGGCAGTCGGCACTCATCCAGACCATCAAAGATGAACAGAACTTTGTACTTGTTGTAGTTGGAGATTCCTGATTGTTTGGTTTCCATTGAGAAGTGATTGAGAAGTTTAATGAAAGTGTGTTTGTCCCCTTTCATCAAATTCAGCTCCCGGAAAGGGAATGAAAATACAAATTGGACATCCTGATTTGCTTTTCCTTCAGCCCAGTCCAGAATGAACTTCTGCACAGAGACTGTTTTTCCAATGCCAGCGACTCCCTTTGTCATCACAGTTCTGATAGGTTTGTCTTGTCCAGTTAAGGGTTTGAAGATGTCGTTACATTTTATTGCAGTCTCTGGTCTTGCTTGTTTTCTGGTTGTTGTCTCAATCTGTCTCAGCTCATGTTCATTATTGACCTCTCCTGTTCCACCCTCTGTGATGTAGAGCTCTGTGTAGATCTTATTGAGAAGTGTTGGGTTTCCTTGTTTAGCGATCCCCTCAAATACACATTGAAACTTCTTCTTTAGATTAGATTTGAGTTCACGTTGGCAAATCACAGCGAGCTCATCTGAATCTAGAAATAACACAGAGGATATTAATATTACATCTGTTTTAATGTCTACAGTATTGTAGGACTGTTATAAAGTTATATAAAGTTTTACATTATAATAATTTATTCTCTTAACTGACTGGTGTGACTGATTATATTATTATTGGTATTATTATTTTTTTTAATTTACTCCTTTTTCTCCACAATTCCAATTGTGTTAGTAGCTACTATCTTGTCTCATCGCTACAACTCCCGTACGGGCTCGGGAGAGACGAAGGTTGAAAGTCATGCGTCCTCCGATACAAACCCAAACCCAACCTAGCCGTACTGCTTAACACAGCGCGCATCCAAACTGGAAGCCAGCCGCACCAATGTGTCGGAGGAAACACTGTGCACCTGGCAACCTTGGTTAGCGCGCACTGCGCCCGGCCCGCCACAGGAGTCGCTGGTGCACGATGAGACAAGGACATCCCTACCAACCCGGACGACGCTAGGCCAACTGTGCATCGCCCCATGGACCTCACGGTCGCGGCCGGTTACGACAGAGCCTGGGTGCGAGCCCAGAGTCTCTGATGGCACAGCTGGAGCTGCAGTACAGCGCCCTTAACCACTGCGCCACCCGGGAGGCCTCATTATTGGTATTATTAATGTTGTCTCTCTCTCTCCCTCTCTCTCTCTCTCTAAATTAATCACCACAACACGTCCCTGCTGCTACTTGATGAGGTCATTAGGTGTTGTGTTAAGGCTGTACAATATCATTGAGTTACACAGCTACTTTAGCTGTACTTTAGCTACAGCTTTTAAATGTTATAAAACAGCATTCAACATGAGGCAGACAGATCTTACATTTCTCCAGTGTGTCAGCAAGCTCCTTCTGGTTCATTTTCCTCAGGATGTGCAGTGTGATCTTCAGAGCCCCCTCTCTGGCAGTGCTCTCCTGCTTCTCATCTTCAGCATCCACCACTTCCTGCTTCTGACTCTCAAAGCCTTCTGGGAGTTCTGGACTAAGAATCCTCTTGAACATCTTCAGCTCGTTCTTCACAAATGTCATAATTTTCTCTTCAAGCAACTGAAATAAATAAAGTAAATAAGTTAAGCAAGAGAATAAATGCTTTCTCATTAACACATTAATGAATGATTGACAGATCAACTTTACTTGAGGTAAACAAAAAACAAATGTACATAACAGGACCACATACACTGAATATGGAGTCCAGGTCTGTTTGATGACTCTGGGAAGACTGACCACTGAGAATCTCTGACTCTGATCTCTCCTGTTGGTTTCTGTGGACAAAACATGAGATTACATCTCCTCATCTAGGGACTACACACACACACACACACACACACACACACACACACACACACACACACACACACACACACAAAGGGAGGGAGGGAGGGAATGTTGTGTTTGTTTAATATTGTTTTAGGACTATGCAAATGGGCAAAATGATTAGCCTATGGATTATGAAAACAACAACAATAAATGGGAAAATGGGAGAGGAGAAATGACTAGAGACAGTGTTGTTTACCAAGACCCATGAGTTCTTCTTACCTTTGTTCAGTAGAAAAGTCTCCCTCTCTAAAGTATAGAGGAGGATCCATAGACTGGTCACTCTTCATGGACACACAGCTGGGAACAGGGGAGGCTGGTCTCTCCTGCTTGATTGGACTTCAACACAACAGAGACAAACATTACATCTCATCTACTCTGAGCTCAGATGAGGAAACATAAGAAGAGTTTCACAAATAGAACTGACTTCCAGACGTTAGTTAATGGCGCGAGCAGAGTGTCATTTTTAATAACGAGATTAATTTAGCGTCGCGAGCGTTGTAGTCAGTCTGTCAGCCCCGCTAAAAGGCTGGTGTGGTTACTCTGCCTTCTCCGGGGGATGTTGAGGTACATTTACTAACCGGGAGGGTTGAATGGTGTAATTTATTAGAGGGCTGGAAGACGCATTCTCGAGGTTGTTTACTCACAATATCAGATATTAAGATGATTTTTATAATGAATGTATACTGAGGTTGAGGTTCTGACTAGTGATTATTTACCCGGGGTTCAATAAACACTAAAGTTACCGTCCATCTAGTGAAGAGAGGAGAACCGGACAGAGGTAGCCAGCATCCGTCAACGAGAGAGGGAGAAGCCTCACCGGGATTTAACAGGTGGAAGAAACAACCGGGGAGCTCCATCGGTCCACAAGAAATGCAGACAGCCGGTGATGATGTAGTGGTAGCTATGGTAACTAGGATGCTGCTGGTAGAGTAGCTAGCTAGATTACCGAGCTGTACCGACTAGCTAGGATAACTAGGATGCTGCTGGTAGAGTAGCTAGCTAGTTTACCAAGCTGTACCGACTAGCTAGGATAACTAGGATGCTGCTGGTAGAGTAGCTAGCTAGCTTACCGAGCTGTACCGACTAGCTAGGATAACTAGGATGCTGCTGGTAGAGTAGCTAGCTAGTTTACCGAGCTGTACCGACTAGCTAGGATAACTAGGATGCTGCTGGTAGAGTAGCTAGCTAGCTTACCGAGCTGTACCGACTAGCTAGGATAACTAGGATGCTGCTGGTAGAGTAGCTAGCTAACTTACCGAGCTGTACTGACTAGCTAGGATAACTAGGATGCTGCTGGTAGAGTAGCTAGCTAGATTACCGAG
The DNA here is from genome assembly GCF_013265735.2 of Oncorhynchus mykiss. Lineage (NCBI taxonomy): Eukaryota > Metazoa > Chordata > Actinopteri > Salmoniformes > Salmonidae > Oncorhynchus > Oncorhynchus mykiss. The sequence goes on from NC_048577.1 coordinate 67,839,362, forward strand.
CTGTACCGACTAGCTAGGATAATTAGGATGCTGCTGGTAGAGTAGCTAGCTAGCTTACCGAGCTGTACCGACTAGCTAGCAGGTCGTTCGTCTGTCCCTGGTCTCGATGATGAATCCGGTGAAACACAAATTGAAACAAGGATAGAGAGTGAAAAGGATCTGACTACACTCATACTGTCCCTGACTGTAAAGAAAAAAGCAAATTGAACAGTAAACTTCGGTGTCTCAACACTGTAACAAACTCCGTCGTTATTCCCCAAGATCACCTCAGTCCACTCTGCGCGTAAACGGACAATATGCTTGGCGCCACACCGAACGTGGACGCGGACAGTTCTGTACGGGGACGCGGGCAGTTCTGTACGGGGACGCGGACAGTTCTGTACGGGGACGCGGACAGTTCTGTACTGGGACGCGGACATGAGCAGTGCAACACAATCAACTAAACCCAGTCTTTACAGTGGGTTACATTAGTAATATTCATTTTTTATTATTATGTAAAACAAACATTCTGTTTTTTTTTATAACAATGTGTTGAGATCTGGGTCCATATCGCCAAAGTGTCTCAGAGTAGAAAATTGGTCGTATAAGTGCTGAGAATAAAGACAGTTTACACTTATGGGTATAAATTAAAGCTATGCATGAAGTCTCTCGTCCCACCTAGTCGGCAGATATTTAGGACACCTCGGGAGCTGTCCTAAGTAGTTAAGAGTTAACAGCAGGTGTCCTAAGTAGTTAAGAGTTAACAGCAGGTGTCCTAAGTAGTTAAGAGTTAACAGCAGGTGTCCTAAGTAGTTAAGAGTTAACAGCAGCTGTCCTAAGTAGTTAAGAGTTAACAGCAGGTGTCTTGGTAATACTATAAAATAATGCAGAGTCAGTGGTTCCTGAGCCACATGTAATTGCTTTGTAGTAGTTAAATTAATGTTTTATATTTCTATATGATCAATCCATAAATAATATAGACCTACATGCAACAGTATGTCTTGTGCTTTTGGCAATGATTTATGTAGAATACTTATGTAAACAAGTAATACCATGTTTGTCTGCATAGCATTTTGTCTTCATTTTAGCAGATTAATTCAAGCTTATTTCTGAAGATTAACTCAGGTTTTCACCCAGCGGCTAAAGAGTTGGAGCTGTGGAGGGAGTATGACCTATGGCTGAAAGGTGGCTGGTTCGAATCCCGGGCCGGGTGCTGGAAAAAATGGGTGGACTTGTTCTGACCACTGGAGGGCTGCTGGGTTCCCATCCTCAAAACAGGAACCTTTTGTTGATCAGAACTCTAGAGGTTCATTGAACCCAAAAATATATAGACCTTTTAGTGATTCCATATTTTAATAAACACGTTTTTCTTTTGATTATTTAAATACAGTGCCTTGCGAAAGTATTCGGCCCCCTTGAACTCTGCGACCTTTTGCCATATTTCAGGCTTCAAACATAAAGATATAAAACTGTATTTTTTTGTGAAGAATCAACAACAAGTGGGACACAATCATGAAGTGGAACGACATTTATTGGATATTTCAAACTTTTTTAACAAATCAAAAAGTGAAAAATTGGGCGTGCAAAATTATTCAGCCCCTTTACTTTCAGTGCAGCAAACTCTCTCCAGAAGTTCAGTGAGGATCTCTGAATGATCCAATGTTGACCTAAATGACTAATGATGATAAATACAATCCACCTGTGTGTAATCAAGTCTCCGTATAAATGCACCTGCACTGTGATAGTCTCAGAGGTCCGTTAAAAGCGCAGAGAGCATCATGAAGAACAAGGAACACACCAGGCAGGTCCGAGATACTGTTGTGAAGAAGTTTAAAGCCGGATTTGGATACAAAAAGATTTCCCAAGCTTTAAACATCCCAAGGAGCACTGTGCAAGCGATAATATTGAAATGGAAGGAGTATCAGACCACTGCAAATCTACCAAGACCTGGCCGTCCCTCTAAACGTTCAGCTCATACAAGGAGAAGACTGATCAGAGATGCAGCCAAGAGGCCCATGATCACTCTGGATGAACTGCAGAGATCTACAGCTGAGGTGGGAGACTCTGTCCATAGGACAACAATCAGTCGTATATTGCACAAATCTGGCCTTTATGGAAGAGTGGCAAGAAGAAAGCCATTTCTTAAAGATATCCATAAAAAGTGTTGTTTAAAGTTTGCCACAAGCCACCTGGGAGACACACCAAACATGTGGAAGAAGGTGCTCTGGTCAGATGAAACCAAAATTGAACTTTTTGGCAACAATGCAAAACGTTCTGTTTGGCGTAAAAGCAACACAGCTGAACACACCATCCCCACTGTCAAACATGGTGGTGGCAGCATCATGGTTTGGGCCTGCTTTTCTTCAGCAGGGACAGGGAAGATGGTTAAAATTGATGGGAAGATGGATGGAGCCAAATACAGGACCATTCTGGAAGAAAACCTGATGGAGTCTGCAAAAGACCTGAGACTGGGACGGAGATTGGTCTTCCAAAAAGACAATGATCCAAAACATAAAGCAAAATCTACAATGGAATGGTTCAAAAATAAACATATCCAGGTGTTAGAATGGCCAAGTCAAAGTCCAGACCTGAATCCAATCGAGAATCTGTGGAAAGAACTGAAAACTGCTGTTCACAAACGCTCTCTATCCAACCTCACTGAGCTCGAGCTGTTTTGCAAGGAGGAATGGGAAAAAATTTCAGTCTCTCGATGTGCAAAACTGATAGAGACATACCCCAAGCGACTTACAGCTGTAATCGCAGCAAAAGGTGGCGCTACAAAGTATTAACTTAAGGGGGCTGAATAATTTTGCACGCCCAATTTTTCAGTTTTTGATTTGTTAAAAAAGTTTGAAATATCCAATAAATGTCGTTCCACTTCATGATTGTGTCCCACTTGTTGTTGGTTCTTCACAAAAAAATACAGTTTTATATCTTTATGTTTGAAGCCTGAAATGTGGCATAAGGTCGCAAAGTTCAAGGGGGCCGAATACTTTCGCAAGGCACTGTATCTTCATCATATTATTTCAAGTTTTCCCTTTGGAGCACAACATCACATTGTTAAATAATAATCCTAAATTGTGCATGGCTATAAATTGGCCATTTGAAGGCATCTAGGGCGTAATGTGTTTGATGAAAATGAACATTGTATGCAATGTTGTAGGAAACATTATTGGCAAGGGACTTGATACCTACTATGCCAAAGATATTTAGAGTTGTTAAACAGGTGTGAAGAGTGTTGATGTAACGGTTATTTTGTCAATATTCTGCTGGTAACAACCATCACCATTGGTTAAAAAAATATGCATTCCATTATATTAGGCAATAATTAAGAGTAGGCAAAGTGGTTTTGTCATGTGAAAATCCTATCAAATGTCTAACATTGCAACGAGTACAGTCAGGGTGCCGTGGAACCCCTGGAGTACCTCCACAGACCCCGGATTGAGAACCCCTGCAGTACCTCCACAGACCCCGGATTGAGAACCCTGATTTAGCAGATGTTCTTATCCAGAACGCTTTACAGTAAGTGCATTCATCTTAAGATAGCTATTTATTTTGGAAATAAACTTAATAAATTCTTCATAAAATTGTCATCTTACCTCTTAGATTTGGTGTCATGTCCCCCAGAGAGATGCATTTTAGAGGCAGGGCCCCCCTCCTCTCTCTCCCCAGAGAGACTCATTTTAGAGCACTGACCCCTAAACAGAGATCCAACATGTTGGTTGTGGTTAACACAGTGACAACTAAACAGAGATCCAACATGTTGGTTGTGGTTAACACAGTGACAACTAAACAGAGATCCAACATGTTGGTTGTGGTTAACACAGTGACAACTAAACAGAGATCCAACATGTTGGTTGTGGTTAACACAGTGACAACTAAACAGAGATCCAACATGTTGATTGTGATTAACACAGTGACAACTAATTATTGAAGGTCAATTGTTCTCATTTATTCATTATCTCTTTGAGAAATAAAACATTTATTAACAGACATAGAAACAGTCAGGTGATTTAATGCATCACATGAATATGTAGTTGTGACATTTCATCGCCATGGTAACTGTCAATAATAATAATGAGTCACTGTTTGTTAAGGTAGTTATAGACAGTACAGAAACAACAATAATAATAAGTCACAGTCTGTTAAGGTAGTTATAGACAGTACAGCAACAATAATAACAATAATAATAAGTCACTGTTTGTTAAGGTAGTTCTAGACAGTACAGAAACAACAATAATAATAAGTCACAGTCTGTTAAGGTAGTTATAGACAGTACAGCAAAAATAATAATAATAAGTCACTGTTTGTTAAGGTAGTTATAGACAGTACAGCAAAAATAATAATAATAAGTCACTGTTTGTTAAGGTAGTTATAGACAGTACAGCAAAAATAATAATAATAAGTCACTGTTTGTTAAGGTAGTTATAGACAGTACAGCAAAAATAATAATAATAAGTCACTGTTTGTTAAGGTAGTTATAGACAGTACAGCAACAATAATAATAATAAGTCACTGTTTGTTAAGGTGGTTCTAGACAGTACAGCAACAATAATAATAATAAGTCACTGTTTGTTAAGGTAGTTATAGACAGTACAGCAACAATAATAACAATAATAATAATGAGTCACTGTTTGTTAAGGTAGTTATAGACAGTACAGCAACAATAATAACAATAATAATAATGAGTCACTGTTTGTTAAGGTGGTTCTAGACAGTACAGCAACAATAATAACAATAATAATAATGAGTCACTGTTTGTTAAGGTAGTTATAGACAGTACAGCAACAATAATAACAATAATAATAATGAGTCACTGTTTGTTAAGGTGGTTCTAGACAGTACAGCAACAATAATAACAATAATAATAATAAGTCACTGTTTGTTAAGGTGGTTCTAGACAGTACAGCAACAATAATAATAATAAGTCACTGTTTGTTAAGGTAGTTATAGACAGTACAGCAACAATAATAATAATAAGTCACTGTTTGTTAAGGTAGTTATAGACAGTACAGCAACAATAATAATAATAAGTCACTGTTTGTTAAGGTAGTTATAGACAGTACAGCAACAATAATAATAATAAGTCACTGTTTGTTAAGGTAGTTATAGACAGTACAGAAACACAAGGCCATGTCTCACACTTGTTTTTATTCATTAAAAGTGGCTGTTTATTGTCTTTCAATCTGTTATTTTTTAAAGGTATCTGAGAATATAGACAGAAAGGCTAAAACGGACATGAGTGATCTGAGGAGGAAATCATTGATCCATTCAGAAAGGTTTTATGCATCAAGTAATATATTTTATATTATGTAAAGTAGACTAGGTTATAATGTATAGTAGTGGGTTGTTAGTGATATGTAGATGTTATATTATGTAAAGTAGACTAGGTTATAATGTATAGTAGTGGGTTGTTAGTGATATGTTATATTATGTAAAGTAGACTAGGTTATAATGTATAGTAGTGGGTTGTTAGTGATATGTAGATGTTATATTATGTAAAGTAGACTAGGTTATAATGTATAGTAGTGGGTTGTTAGTGATATGTTATATTATGTAAAGTAGGCTAGGTTATAATGTATAGTAGTGGGTTGTTAGTGATATGTTATATTATGTAAAGTAGACTAGGTTATAATGTATAGTAGTGGGTTGTTAGTGATATGTAGATGTTATATTATGTAAAGTAGACTAGGTTATAATGTATAGTAGTGGGTTGTTAGTGATATGTAGATGTTATATTATGTAAAGTAGACTAGGTTATAATGTATAGTAGTGGGTTGTTAGTGATATGTTATATTATGTAAAGTAGACTAGGTTATAATGTATAGTAGTGGGTTGTTAGTGATATGTAGATGTTATATTATGTAAAGTAGACTAGGTTATAATGTATAGTAGTGGGTTGTTAGTGATATTTTATATTATGTAAAGTAGACTAGGTTATAATGTATAATAGTGGGTTGTTAGTGATATGTTATATTATGTAAAGTAGACTAGGTTATAATGTATAGTAGTGGGTTGTTAGTGATATGTAGATGTTATATTATGTAAAGTAGACTAGGTTATAATGTATAGTAGTGGGTTGTTAGTGATATGTAGATGTTATATTATGTAAAGTAGACTAGGTTATAATGTATAGTAGTGGGTTGTTAGTGATATGTTATATTATGTAAAGTAGACTAGGTTATAATGTATAGTAGTGGGTTTGTTAGTGATATATAGATGTTATATTATGTAAAGTAGACTAGGTTATAATGTATAGTAGTGGGTTGTTAGTGATATGTAGATGTTATATTATGTAAAGTAGACTAGGTTATAATGTATAGTAGTGGGTTGTTAGTGATATGTAGATGTTATATTATGTAAAGTAGACTAGGTTATAATGTATAGTAGTGGGTTGTTAGTGATATGTAGATGTTATATTATGTAAAGTAGACTAGGTTATAATGTATAGTAGTGGGTTGTTAGTGATATGTTATATTATGTAAAGTAGACTAGGTTATAATGTATAGTAGTGGGTTGTTAGTGATATGTTATATTATGTAAAGTAGGCTAGGTTATAATGTATAGTAGTGGGTTGTTAGTGATATGTAGATGTTATATTATGTAAAGTAGACTAGGTTATAATGTATAGTAGTGGGTTGTTAGTGATATGTAGATGTTATATTATGTAAAGTAGACTAGGTTATAATGTATAGTAGTGGGTTGTTAGTGATATGTTATATTATGTAAAGTAGACTAGGTTATAATGTATAGTAGTGGGTTGTTAGTGATATGTTATATTATGTAAAGTAGGCTAGGTTATAATGTATAGTAGTGGGTTGTTAGTGATATGTAGATGTTATATTATGTAAAGTAGACTAGGTTATAATGTATAGTAGTGGGTTGTTAGTGATATGTAGATGTTATATTATGTAAAGTAGACTAGGTTATAATGTATAGTAGTGGGTTGTTAGTGATATGTAGATGTTATATTATGTAAAGTAGACTAGGTTATAATGTATAGTAGTGGGTTGTTAGTGATATGTAGATGTTATATTATGTAAAGTAGACTAGGTTATAATGTATAGTAGTGGGTTGTTAGTGATATGTAGATGTTATATTATGTAAAGTAGACTAGGTTATAATGTATAGTAGTGGGTTGTTAGTGATATGTTATATTATGTAAAGTAAACTAGGTTATAATGTATAGTAGTGGTTTGTTAGTGATATGTAGATGTTATATTATGTAAAGTAGACTAGGTTATAATGTATAGTAGTGGGTTGTTAGTGATATGTAGATGTTATATTATGTAAAGTAGACTAGGTTATAATGTATAGTAGTGGGTTGTTAGTGATATGTAGATGTTATATTATGTAAAGTAGACTAGGTTATAATGTATAGTAGTGGGTTGTTAGTGATATGTTATATTATGTAAAGTAGACTAGGTTATAATGTATAGTAGTGGGTTGTTAGTGATATGTTATATTATGTAAAGTAGGCTAGGTTATAATGTATAGTAGTGGGTTGTTAGTGATATGTTATATTATGTAAAGTAGACTAGGTTATAATGTATAGTAGTGGGTTGTTAGTGATATGTAGATGTTATATTATGTAAAGTAGACTAGGTTATAATGTATAGTAGTGGGTTGTTAGTGATATATTATATTATGTAAAGTAGACTAGGTTATAATGTATAGTAGTGGGTTGTTAGTGAGATGTTATATTATGTAAAGTAGACTAGGTTATAATGTATAGTAGTGGGTTGTTAGTGATATGTTATATTATGTAAAGTAGACTAGGTTATAATGTATAATAGTGGGTTGTTAGTGATATGTTATATTATGTAAAGTAGACTAGGTTATAATGTATAGTAGTGGGTTGTTAGTGATATGTAGATGTTATATTATGTAAAGTAGACTAGGTTATAATGTATAGTAGTGGGTTGTTAGTGATATGTAGATGTTATATTATGTAAAGTAGACTAGGTTATAATGTATAGTAGTGGGTTGTTAGTGATATGTTATATTATGTAAAGTAGACTAGGTTATAATGTATAGTAGTGGGTTGTTAGTGATATGTAGATGTTATATTATGTAAAGTAGACTAGGTTATAATGTATAGTAGTGGGTTGTTAGTGATATGTAGATGTTATATTATGTAAAGTAGACTAGGTTATAATGTATAGTAGTGGGTTGTTAGTGATATGTTATATTATGTAAAGTAGACTAGGTTATAATGTATAGTAGTGGGTTGTTAGTGATATGTAGATGTTATATTATGTAAAGTAGACTAGGTTATAATGTATAGTAGTGGGTTGTTAGTGATATATAGATGTTATATTATGTAAAGTAGACTAGGTTATAATGTATAGTAGTGGGTTGTTAGTGATATGTAGATGTTATATTATGTAAAGTAGACTAGGTTATAATGTATAGTAGTGGGTTGTTAGTGATATGTAGATGTTATATTATGTAAAGTAGACTAGGTTATAATGTATAGTAGTGGGTTGTTAGTGATATGTAGATGATATATTATGTAAAGTAGACTAGGTTATAATGTATAATAGCAGTTTGTTAGTGATATGCAGATCAAGGTCTATACCTCGGCTATAGCCTACATATCATAGATGACCAGTCTAAACATGTTCAGATCAGTTCACATAATGTTATAGTCCTACCAGTAGCAGCACAGAGAATGTACTGTATATAACCTACATATCATAGATGACCAGTCTAAACCTGTTCAGGTCAGTTCACACAACGTTACAGGCCTACCAGTAGCAGGACAGAGAATGTACTGTATATAACCCACATATCATAGATGACCAGTCTAAACCTGTCCAGATCAGTTCACATAATGTTATAGTCCTACCAGTAGCAGGACAGAGAATGTAGCCTAGGCCTGATATTTTTTACAACATTTTCAACGGAGGCCATCAGGTCGGTCGTCATGATAAGCAGTGATGTATTTTTTTTTAGGGAGCACAAAGAAATATGTAAATGACGTCAAAATGTATTCAATCAAAGTTTGTACCGACAGATGTATATCTATTGAATAGCCTTTCATTACAGCGCTCTCCGACCCTGTTCCTGGAGCGCTACCCTCCGGTAGGGTTTTACTCCAACCCTGCTCCTGGGGCGTTACCCTCCGGTAGAGTTTCACTCCAACCCTGTTCCTGGAGCGTTACCCTCCAGTAGGGTTTCACTCCAACCCTGTTCCTGGAGCGTTACCCTCCAGTAGGGTTTTCACTCCAACCCTGCTCCTGGGGCGTTACCCTCCGGTAGGGTTTTCACTCCAACCCTGTTCCTGGAGCGCCACCCTCCAGTAGGGTTTTCACTCCAACCCTGCTCCTGGGGCGTTACCCTCCGGTAGGGTTTTCACTCCAACCCTGTTCCTGGGGCGCTACCTTCCGGTAGGGTTTCACTCCAACCCTGTTTCTGGAGCGTTACCCTCCGGTAGGGTTTCACTCCAACCCCAGTTGTAACTAACCTGATTTATCTTATAAACCAACTCATTATTTTAATCAGGTGACTAGTTTTGAATAGTAATGAAAACCTACAGGATGGTATCTCTCCAGGAACAGGATCGGAGAGCCCTGTTTTAGAAGATGGATAAAATCCATCCTCCATTTTGTTTTACTATTCAGCTTCAGCTAACCGTCCTAAAATCTGACTAGAAATGTATATTTTTACTATTCAGCTTCAGCTAACCGTCCTAAAATCTTATTAGAAATGTATATTTTTGTAACAGTGACGTTACCATTCACCTGGTAATTAAATATAATTTATTTAGAATTGATCAGAATAATTTCTTCGTGTCTTCTTAAAATGAAGGTTCTCCCCAGCACTACACACATGATGATCAGTGATCATAGATCAAACCTAATCTTGACTATTAAATGTCTGATGACGACCTAACTTTATAATAGTTTGTATGTTGCCTCTAGACTTACCAGAGTCTGCTCGTCTTTCCTTCAAATCAATACTTTTACCCGATTTCTAATGTTGCCGAGAAATGTGCGCCACGGTTTCAACATCCATTTTGAGAAGTCAGAAGTGAAAAATGATTCCTTAGTTGTACATTTTCTCGAAATTTAAAGACACAACCTAGATTCGAGCCAATGTATTAAGTATTTGAACATGTTATTACTCCAACTTCGTGAAAGTAACAAACTGTTACGTTATTATTTTAGTCAAAAATGACTTTATATCGAAGGAGTGTCTTTGATTTGACGGCCTGCACATGCGCAGTTCGCCGTGAGGCGACCGTTATACCCGATAATGTGTTTCTGCGCATGAGTTTAGCAAACCAACGTTGCCATGATATGTGCGTCTGTGTCTAGTTAGTATAAATGTATGTGCATAATTACACTATATTACACTTTTGGTGCGGCAGGTAGCTTAGTGGTTTTAGCGTTGAGACAGTAACAGGAGCTGACAAGGTAAACATCTGTTGTTCTGCCCCTGAACAAGGCAGTTATCCCACTGTTCCCCTGAACAAGGCAGTTAACCCACTGTTCCTTTGAACAAGGCAGTTAACTCACTGTTCCCCTGAACAAGGCAGTTAACCCACTGTTCCCCTGAACAAGGCAGTTAACCCACTGTTCCCCTGAACAAGGCAGTTAACCCACTGTTTCCCTGAACAAGGCAGTTAACCCACTGTTTCCCTGAACAAGGCAGTTAACCCACTGTTTCCCTGGACAAGGCAGTTAACCCACTGTTCCCCTGAACAAGGCAGTTAACCCACTGTTCCCCTGAACAAGGCAGTTAACCCACTGTCCCCCTGAACAAGGCAGTTAACCCACTGTTCCCCTGAACAAGGCAGTTAACCCATTGTTCCCCTGAACAAGGCAGTTAACCCACTGTTTCCCTGAACAAGGCAGTTAACCCACTGTTCCCCTGAACAAGGCAGTTAACCCACTGTTCCCCTGAACAAGGCAGTTAACCCACTGTTCCCCTGAACAAGGCAGTTAACCCACTGTTCCCCTGAACAAGGCAGTTAACCCACTGTTCCCCTGAACAAGGCAGTTAACCCACTGTTCCTTTGAACAAGGCAGTTAACTCAATGTTCCCCTGAACAAGGCAGTTAACCCACTGTTCCCCTGAACAAGGCAGTTAACCCACTGTTCCCCTGAACAAGGCAGTTAACCCACTGTTTCCCTGAACAAGGCAGTTAACCCACTGTTTCCCTGAACAAGGCAGTTAACCCACTGTTTCCCTGGACAAGGCAGTTAACCCACTGTTCCCCTGAACAAGGCAGTTAACCCACTGTTCCCCTGAACAAGGCAGTTAACCCACTGTTCCCCTGAACAAGGCAGTTAACCCATTGTTCCCCTGAACAAGGCAGTTAACCCACTGTTTCCCTGAACAAGGCAGTTAACCCAAATCCATCCTCCATTTTGTTTTACTATTCAGCTTCAGCTAACCGTCCTAAAATCTGACTAGAAATGTATATTTTTACTATTCAGCTTCAGCTAACCGTCCTAAAATCTTATTAGAAATGTATATTTTTGTAACAGTGACGTTACCATTCACCTGGTAATTAAATATAATTTATTTAGAATTGATCAGAATAATTTCTTCGTGTCTTCTTAAAATGAAGGTTCTCCCCAGCACTACACACATGATGATCAGTGATCATAGATCAAACCTAATCTTGACTATTAAATGTCTGATGACGACCTAACTTTATAATAGTTTGTATGTTGCCTCTAGACTTACCAGAGTCTGCTCGTCTTTCCTTCAAATCAATACTTTTACCCGATTTCTAATGTTGCCGAGAAATGTGCGCCACGGTTTCAACATCCATTTTGAGAAGTCAGAAGTGAAAAATGATTCCTTAGTTGTACATTTTCTCGAAATTTAAAGACACAACCTAGATTCGAGCCAATGTATTAAGTATTTGAACATGTTATTACTCCAACTTCGTGAAAGTAACAAACTGTTACGTTATTATTTTAGTCAAAAATGACTTTATATCGAAGGAGTGTCTTTGATTTGACGGCCTGCACATGCGCAGTTCGCCGTGAGGCGACCGTTATACCCGATAATGTGTTTCTGCGCATGAGTTTAGCAAACCAACGTTGCCATGATATGTGCGTCTGTGTCTAGTTAGTATAAATGTATGTGCATAATTACACTATATTACACTTTTGGTGCGGCAGGTAGCTTAGTGGTTTTAGCGTTGAGACAGTAACAGGAGCTGACAAGGTAAACATCTGTTGTTCTGCCCCTGAACAAGGCAGTTATCCCACTGTTCCCCTGAACAAGGCAGTTAACCCACTGTTCCTTTGAACAAGGCAGTTAACTCACTGTTCCCCTGAACAAGGCAGTTAACCCACTGTTCCCCTGAACAAGGCAGTTAACCCACTGTTCCCCTGAACAAGGCAGTTAACCCACTGTTTCCCTGAACAAGGCAGTTAACCCACTGTTTCCCTGAACAAGGCAGTTAACCCACTGTTTCCCTGGACAAGGCAGTTAACCCACTGTTCCCCTGAACAAGGCAGTTAACCCACTGTTCCCCTGAACAAGGCAGTTAACCCACTGTCCCCCTGAACAAGGCAGTTAACCCACTGTTCCCCTGAACAAGGCAGTTAACCCATTGTTCCCCTGAACAAGGCAGTTAACCCACTGTTTCCCTGAACAAGGCAGTTAACCCACTGTTCCCCTGAACAAGGCAGTTAACCCACTGTTCCCCTGAACAAGGCAGTTAACCCACTGTTCCCCTGAACAAGGCAGTTAACCCACTGTTCCCCTGAACAAGGCAGTTAACCCACTGTTCCCCTGAACAAGGCAGTTAACCCACTGTTCCTTTGAACAAGGCAGTTAACTCAATGTTCCCCTGAACAAGGCAGTTAACCCACTGTTCCCCTGAACAAGGCAGTTAACCCACTGTTCCCCTGAACAAGGCAGTTAACCCACTGTTTCCCTGAACAAGGCAGTTAACCCACTGTTTCCCTGAACAAGGCAGTTAACCCACTGTTTCCCTGGACAAGGCAGTTAACCCACTGTTCCCCTGAACAAGGCAGTTAACCCACTGTTCCCCTGAACAAGGCAGTTAACCCACTGTTCCCCTGAACAAGGCAGTTAACCCATTGTTCCCCTGAACAAGGCAGTTAACCCACTGTTTCCCTGAACAAGGCAGTTAACCCACTGTTCCCCTGAACAAGGCAGTTAACCCACTGTTCCCCTGAACAAGGCAGTTAACCCACTGTTCCCCTGAACAAGGCAGTTAACCCACTGTTCCCCTGAACAAGGCAGTTAACCCACTGTTCCCCTGAACAAGGCAGTTAACCCACTGTTCCCCTGAACAAGGCAGTTAACCCACTGTTCCCCTGAACAAGGCAGTTAACCCACTGTTCCCCTGAACAAGGCAGTTAACCCACTGTTCCCCTGAACAAGGCAGTTAACCCACTGTTCCCCTGAACAAGGCAGTTAACCCACTGTTCCCCTGAACAAGGCAGTTAACCCACTGTTCCCCTGAACAAGGCAGTTAACCCACTGTTCCCCTGACCAAGGCAGTTAACCCACTGTTCCCCTGAACAAGGCAGTTAACCCACTGTCCCCCTGAACAAGGCAGTTAACCCACTGTTCCCCTGAACAAGGCAGTTAACCCATTGTTCCCCTGAACAAGGCAGTTAACCCACTGTTTCCCTGAACAAGGCAGTTAACCCACTGTTCCCCTGAACAAGGCAGTTAACCCACTGTTCCCCTGAACAAGGCAGTTAACCCACTGTTCCCCTGAACAAGGCAGTTAACCCACTGTTCCCCTGAACAAGGCAGTTAACCCACTGTTCCCCTGAACAAGGCAGTTAACCCACTGTTCCTTTGAACAAGGCAGTTAACTCAATGTTCCCCTGAACAAGGCAGTTAACCCACTGTTCCCCTGAACAAGGCAGTTAACCCACTGTTCCCCTGAACAAGGCAGTTAACCCACTGTTTCCCTGAACAAGGCAGTTAACCCACTGTTTCCCTGAACAAGGCAGTTAACCCACTGTTTCCCTGGACAAGGCAGTTAACCCACTGTTCCCCTGAACAAGGCAGTTAACCCACTGTTCCCCTGAACAAGGCAGTTAACCCACTGTTCCCCTGAACAAGGCAGTTAACCCATTGTTCCCCTGAACAAGGCAGTTAACCCACTGTTTCCCTGAACAAGGCAGTTAACCCACTGTTCCCCTGAACAAGGCAGTTAACCCACTGTTCCCCTGAACAAGGCAGTTAACCCACTGTTCCCCTGAACAAGGCAGTTAACCCACTGTTCCCCTGAACAAGGCAGTTAACCCACTGTTCCCCTGAACAAGGCAGTTAACCCACTGTTCCCCTGAACAAGGCAGTTAACCCACTGTTCCCCTGAACAAGGCAGTTAACCCACTGTTCCCCTGAACAAGGCAGTTAACCCACTGTTCCCCTGAACAAGGCAGTTAACCCACTGTTCCCCTGAACAAGGCAGTTAACCCACTGTTCCCCTGAACAAGGCAGTTAACCCACTGTTCCCCTGACCAAGGCAGTTAACCCACTGTTCCCCTGAACAAGGCAGTTAACCCACTGTTCCCCTGAACAAGGCAGTTAATTCACTGTTCCCCTGAACAAGGCAGTTAACCCACTGTTCCCCTGAACAAGGCAGTTAACCCACTGTTCCCCTGAACAAGGCAGTTAACCCACTGTTCCCCTGAACAAGGCAGTTAACCCACTGTTCCCCTGAACAAGGCAGTTACCCCACTGTTCCCCTGAACAAGGCAGTTAACCCACTGTTCCCCTGAACAAGGCAGTTAAGCCACTGTTCCCCTGAACAAGGCAGTTAACCCACTGTTCCCCTGAACAAGGCAGTTAACCCACTGTTCCCCTGAACAAGGCAGTTAACCCACTGTTCCCCTGAACAAGGCAGTTGACCAACTGTTCCCCTGAACAAGGCAGTTGACCCACTGTTCCCCTGAACAAGGCAGTTGACCGACTGTTCCCCTGAACAAGGCAGTTGACCCACTGTTCCCCTGAACAAGGCAGTTGACCCACTGTTCCCCTGAACAAGGCAGTTAACCCACTGTTCCCCTGAACAAGGCAGTTAACCCACTGTTCCCCTGAACAAGGCAGTTAACCCACTGTTTCCCTGAACA
This sequence comes from Oncorhynchus mykiss, assembly GCF_013265735.2. Classification (NCBI taxonomy): domain Eukaryota; kingdom Metazoa; phylum Chordata; class Actinopteri; order Salmoniformes; family Salmonidae; genus Oncorhynchus; species Oncorhynchus mykiss. Next base: position 67,854,430 of record NC_048577.1, read on the forward strand.
AGGCAGTTAACCCACTGTTCCCCTGAACAAGGCAGTTAACCCACTGTTCCCCTGAACAAGGCAGTTAACCCACTGTTCCCCTGAACAAGGCAGTTAACCCACTGTTCCCCTGAACAAGGCAGTTAACCCACTGTTCCCCTGAACAAGGCAGTTAACCCACTGTTCCCCTGAACAAGGCAGTTAACCCACTGTTCCCCTGAACAAGGCAGTTAACCCACTGTTCCCCTGAACAAGGCAGTTAACCCACTGTTCCCCTGAGCAAGGCAGTTAACCCACTGTTCCCCTGAACAAGGCAGTTAACCCACTGTTCCCCTGAACAAGGCAGTTAATTCACTGTTCCCCTGAACAAGGCAGTTAACCCATTGTTCCCCATGAACAAGGCAGTTAACCCACTGTTCCCCTGAACAAGGCAGTTAACCCACTGTTCCCCTGAACAAGGCAGTTAACCCACTGTTCCCCTGAACAAGGCAGTTAACCCACTGTTCCCCTGAACAAGGCAGTTAACCCACTGTTCTCCTGAACAAGGCAGTTAACCCACTGTTCCCCTGAACAAGGCAGTTAACCCACTGTTCCCCTGAACAAGGCAGTTAACCCACTGTTCCCCTGAACAAGGCAGTTAACCCACTGTTCCCCTGAACAAGGCAGTTAACCCACTGTTCCCCATAAACAAGGCAGTTAACCCACTGTTCCCCATGAACAAGGCAGTTAACCCACTGTTCCCCTGAACAAGGCAGTTAACCCACTGTTCCCCTGAACAAGGCAGTTAACCCACTGTTCCCCTGAACAAGGCAGTTAACCCACTGTTCCCCTGAACAAGGCAGTTAACCCACTGTTCCCCTGAACAAGGCAGTTAACCCACTGTTCCCCTGAACAAGGCAGTTAACCCACTGTTCCCCTGAACAAGGCAGTTAACCCACTGTTCCCCATGAACAAGGCAGTTAACCCATTGTTCCCCATGAACAAGGCAGTTAACCCACTGTTCCCCTGAACAAGGCAGTTAACCCACTGTTCCCCTGAACAAGGCAGTTAACCCACTGTTCCCCTGAACAAGGCAGTTAACCCACTGTTCCCCTGAACAAGGCAGTTAACCCACTGTTCCCCTGAGCAAGGCAGTTAACCCACTGTTCCCCTGAACGAGGCAGTTAACCCACTGTTCCCCTGAACGAGGCAGTTAATTCACTGTTCCCCTGAACGAGGCAGTTAACCCAATGTTCCCCTGAATGAGGCAGTTAACCCACTGTTCCCCTGAACGAGGCAGTTAACCCACTGTTCCCCTGAACGAGGCAGTTAACCCACTGTTCCCCTGAACGAGGCAGTTAACCCACTGTTTCCCTGAACAAGGCAGTTAACCCACTGTTCCCCTGAACAAGGCAGTTAACCCACTGTTCCCCTGAACAAGGCAGTTAACCCACTGTTCCCCTGAGCAAGGCAGTTAACCCACTGTTTCCCTGAACAAGGCAGTTAATTCACTGTTCCCCTGAACAAGGCAGTTAACCCACTGTTCCCCTGAACAAGGCAGTTAACCCACTGTTCCCCTGAACAAGGCAGTTAACCCACTGTTCCCCTGAACAAGGCAGTTAACCCACTGTTCCCCTGAACAAGGCAGTTAACCCACTGTTCCCCTGAGCAAGGCAGTTAACCCACTGCTCCCCTGAACAAGGCAGTTAACCCACTGTTCCCCTGAACAAGGCAGTTAATTCACTGTTCCCCTGAACAAGGCAGTTAACCCACTGTTCCCCTGAACAAGGCAGTTAACCCACTGTTCCCCTGAACAAGGCAGTTAACCCACTGTTCCCCTGAACAAGGCAGTTAACCCACTGTTCCCCTGAACAAGGCAGTTAACCCACTGTTCCCCTGAACGAGGCAGTTAACCCACTGTTCCCCTGAACGAGGCAGTTAACCCACTGTTCCCCTGAACAAGGCAGTTAACCCACTGTTCCCCTGAACAAGGCAGTTAACCCACTGTTCCCCTGAACAAGGCAGTTAACCCACTGTTCCCCTGAACAAGGCAGTTAACCCACTGTTCCCCTGAGCAAGGCAGTTAACCCACTGTTTCCCTGAACAAGGCAGTTAATTCACTGTTCCCCTGAACAAGGCAGTTAATTCACTGTTCCCCTGAACAAGGCAGTTAACCCACTGTTCCCCTGAACAAGGCAGTTAACCCACTGTTCCCCTGAACAAGGCAGTTAACCCACTGTTCCCCTGAACAAGGCAGTTAACCCACTGTTCCCCTGAGCAAGGCAGTTAACCCACTGTTCCCCTGAACGAGGCAGTTAACCCACTGTTCCCCTGAACGAGGCAGTTAACCCACTGTTCCCCTGAACGAGGCAGTTAATTCACTGTTCCCCTGAACGAGGCAGTTAACCCACTGTTCCCCTGAACGAGGCAGTTAACCCACTGTTCCCCTGAACGAGGCAGTTAACCCACTGTTCCCCTGAACGAGGCAGTTAACCCACTGTTCCCCTGAACGAGGCAGTTAACCCACTGTTCCCCTGAACGAGGCAGTTAACCCACTGTTCCCCTGAACGAGACAGTTAACCCACTGTTCCCCTGAACGAGGCAGTTAACCCACTGTTCCCCGGTAGGCCGTCATTGTAATAAATATTTTTTTACAACAACATAAAATATATATATATATATATATATATATATATATATATATATATATATACAAAAGTATGTGGACACTCCTTCAAATATGTTGATTCGGCTATTTCAGCCACACCTGTTGCTGACAGGTGTATAAAATCGAGCACACAGCCATGCAATCTCCATAGACAAAAATTAGCAGTAGAATGGCCTTACTGAAAATCTCAGTGACTTTCAACGTGGCACAGTCATAGGATGCCACCTTTCCACAAAGTCAGTTCATCACATTTCTGCCCTGCTAGAGATTCCCCAGTCAACTGTAAATGCTGTTATTGTGAAGTTGAAACATCTAGGAGAAACAACGGCTCAGGCGCAAAGTGGTAGGCCACACAAGCTCACAGAATGGGGCTGCTGAGGGCTGAAGCACGTCTGTCCTCGGTTGTAACACTCACTATTGAGTTCCAAACTCGGTAGTGAGCCTCAGACCAGGCACATCAAGCTGAAGGACGAGCACAGTCAGAATCTATTTCAAATGGCTCCTTTTGAGCATCTGTAAATACTAAATAAATACCTGTTCTGCATTTGAAATAATACCACTTCCGAAATCAAACGTGTCCGTGGCAAAATATCATGTGAGAGAGATTAAAGTAGACCGCATGTGCATGTCCAAATATGGGCATGCACATCCTGTTCCTGTGGTCACGTGTTAAGAGGGTGTGTGTTATTTTATATCTATATGGCATCCTCTGAAGTAGTCATGGTGATTGATGTCTAGGGGCCTGGTTGAACTGGGGGGGTTTGAGTGTTTGAACTTTTGGAACGTGTATGTCCCCCACCCCCAGTTGTATTGTCCTTATGGTTGTTATCTATGAAGCAGGAATGTGTGTGTGTGTGTGTGTGTGTGTGTGTGTGTGTGTGTGTGTGTGTGTGTGTGTGTGTGTGTGTGTGTGTGTGTGTGTGTGTGTTAGAAACAAGGTCCCTTGGCATTGTGTCCATTTCAAGCTTTAATTAAACAACAATTAAACAGCCATCTAAATAATGTTGTTTCTCAGCCTAGTTTCCTATTTAGTTCTCTTTATATGTACAGGCACAGAGCTTCCAGATGGCTCCAGCCTAAGGATTTTCAGGGCCTGTACACCTGGGGAGATTAGAACGCCAAAGAAAAGATCCTAAAGGTCATTTCAGATTCAGGTTTATCATGACAGCCTCTTTATGAAAGGCCTTTACTTATGGCTAAACAGCTTCTACACATCTTATTCATTAATGCTGTGGGATGAAATTAGGTGTTTCTAGGAGGGCTTAAACAAATCTACAGTGAAACAAACATGTACACTTTACACACATATTTATTGACTTTTAAAAAGACCACAGTAACAGGACAGAATTTGTGCAAATGCAACGAAATCTGCTAGGGGATATTAAATGTACAACAGTAGTATTCGGTAACAAGCAATACGTGTTAAACGTGTGGCACAGGCAATCATGACAGCCTCTTTATGAAAGGCCTTTAACTATGGCTAAACAGTTTTCTACACATCTTATTAATTAATGATGTGGGCATACCCAGGATTTACATGCAGGACGGTTGATCTACACAGGGAGGGAAAACTTACGGAGTTATGATGGAGCGGGCAAGCGTCTTTGAGTTGGTGAATTGGAAACGGATAATGGTCAGGGCTAACCGGACCCTTTATCTGTAAGAAATAGTAAACATTTTGGAATTATAACATGTGTTAAAATGTAGGTACTAAATATTTTGAATTAAATCACGGGTTTTAAAAATGTATCTCACGCTTTAACGATAGGGGAAGAGGGGGTTTAGGGGGGTTATTAACTTTATGGAAAACAATATTCACACTATGTGGATTATAAACATGTACATACATAGAGAGCCAACACATCAAGATCTAACAGGGATGAGGAGGGATTCATAGTACAACAGGAGGCTTCTGTAACATGTACATACATAGAGAGCCAACACATCAAGATCTAACAGGGATGAGGAGGGATTCATAGTACAACAGGAGGCTTCTGTAACATGTACATACATAGAGAGCCAACACATCAAGATCTAACAGGGATGAGTGGGGATTCATAGTACAACAGGAGGCTTCTGTAACATGTACATACATAGAGAGCCAACACATCAAGATCTAACAGGGATGAGGGGGATTCATAGTACAACAGGAGGCTTCTGTAACATGTACATACATAGAGAGCCAACACATCAAGATCTAACAGGGATGAGGAGGGATTCATAGTACAACAGGAGGCTTCTGTAACATGTACATACATAGAGAGCCAACACATCAAGATCTAACAGGGATGAGGGGGATTCATAGTACAACAGGAGGCTTCTGTAACATGTACATACATAGAGAGCCAACACATCAAGATCTAACAGGGGTGAGTGGGGATTCATAGTACAACAGGAGGCTTCTGTAACCTGCAATACGTGTTAAATATGTTTTACATACATCCACGACTGAATGGTTTCACAAACTCCCTTTAAAGGTTCTGAAAGAAAGTTGTAACAGGCCTCATTCAACAGTCTAGAGATGAACCTAGAGACACCAAAAACATCACCGTTTAGAGCAGCTTGGAGATTATTACCCATGTAAGGGGGGAGCAAAGAGCAGATTTAAACAACTCTGTACAAACCCCGACACGGGGGATGATAACTCTGACCCGTACGTCTAATGATTATTGTAGATGTTTACAACTGAGGGAGTTGACAGTAGGTCAATGCGATGTATAAAGGCAAATTGACATAACGGACCTCAAAGACCAACAGCCTACTTTATAATATAGAATGCAGGGGTGTGTACTGAACATGTAACCATTATAAAACAAAAAATGTCTCGAAACACCTCCTAGTTAGGGACAGAACGCGGAGCATATACTTTAACACTATGTTACCACAGCTTTAGCGCAAACCCACAGGCCCGAATATTTAGCTGCCAGGACAGATTAAAAAAGAGATGTGAATAAGTGAATCCCTCCTAATGGATATTTCTGAAGGCTACTGGACATAAGTGATTGGGAAGCGACTGTTAGACGTAGATTCTCAGAAGCAATTTATAGTCTTTCCTACAATGGTATGTTATAAAGTTTGTAATAATGTACAACTGTAGGCCTCCAATGTTTTTACATAAAACACTAATGATGCATGTTTAAATAGTAGTACAATTTGGTCATTAATTCTAACACGTCTTTAAAACGTTTGTACTAAATATTTTGGAATTAAATCACTGGTTTTAAAAATGTATCTCACCCTTTAACGATAGGAAAATGTCCTTTCCCGACATCACCCCGGTCTGTCACGAAGAAAAAAGACACGGAAAATCGGGGTGCGTGCATGAGTGTGCGTGTGACGGAGCAGCGGGTTGTGTGTGTGTGTGTGTGTGTGTGTGTGTGTGTGTGTGTGTGTGTGTGTGTTTCAAAAACAAAGGGTGTGTGTGTGTTCAACAGGGCCCAAGCATGTAGCCCCATTCTATCTGTAGAGAATCGTTTGAAACCAAGGTGTGCACTATCATGCATACGGCATGTCGAGATATCTGCCGACCATCCGGGGTTAAACATTGATATCTCTAAGCAGAGCCCGGTGCCCCCCACCTCGGTTGTAGACAGAATGTCTCGACATCCCCTCCTGTTGTTTGACTTCACAGCCATTGTTCTCTAAACCAAATATACAGGGTGTTGCATACAGGATATCTCCCGAAACAATCCCACCACGGCCCTGCAAACACATTCCGTACTTTCGATAGTTAGGGACAGAACGTGGAGCATATACTTTAACACTATGTTACCACAGCTTTAGCGCAAACCCACAGGCCCGAATATTTAGCTGCCAGGACAGATTAAAAAAGAGATGTGAATAAGTGAATCCCTCCTAATATATATTTCTGAAGGCTACTGGACATAAGTGATTGGGAAGCGACTGTTAGACGTGGATTCTCAGAAGCAAACTGCGCCCTGTCCTTTACGTAGCCCTTCACGATCACACAATTTTAGGCGTAAATCCAAATAATCACATACCCAAGAATATTTATGTAGAAAAGGCCCATGGAGTTGGTGGAATAATACTTTAATTCATGTCCATTTACTCAGCTGGGCCAGGGGCGTTTAATTAGGTCAGGTGGAAATGTCCGACAGATCTCAACTCCATAAAAGGAGGAAATTGCCATCGCCTGATCTCGCTGCTTTCTCTTCCTTAACTCCATCTGATCCAGAAGTTCTGTGCGTCCATGAATCCACGTAAGGCCACCGACTCTGTTACCTTTCATCTGAACTATCTGTTGCGATCCGGAGATGGGCCATCAGTTATTGTTAATAGTTATTACCGCGGAGCGCAGCTTGGAGCACAGCTTCAAACATATTGTGTAATGTGAATTGTCAATGATCACGGCCCTACGGATCCTCATAGGCCAATTATGCAATCGATATGGTTCATGTGTATTGAAATTAATTATATGGACAGTGTGTAAGTCTGAGAGAGATTATTAGGCTGGTTGTGTCATGTACTGTCATGTTGTCTTGTCTCTGTCCTTTCCCTTCACCCTGTCTCCCTCTGCTGGTCGTTGTTATGTTACCTTTTCTCCCCCTCTTTTCCCCAGCTGTGCCCTGTCTCCTCCTAACTACCTCGTCACCCCGTTCCCCACCTGTTCCCTTTTTCCCTCTGATTAGGTCCCTATATCTGTCTCTGTTTCTGCTCCTGTCCTTGTCGGATTCTTGTTTGTTTGTGTCATTCATGCCTGAACCAGACTGTCGTCATGTTTGCTGTAACCTTGTCCTGTCCTGTCGGAATCTGCCGGTCCATCTGAGCCTACCTGTGTGTGGTAATTAAAGAAGCTCTGTTTAAGTTGATTCGCTTTTGGGTCCTCATTCACGCACCGTAACAGAAGAATCCGACCAAGAATGGACCCAGCGACTTCGGATCCTCTCCACTCAGCCGTCGAGATCCAGGGAGCGATGCTAGGCAGACACAAGCAGGAATTGTCTGCTGCTCGACATGCCGTTGAGACCCTGGCCACCCAAGTCTCCAACCTCACAGAACAGGTTCACCATCTCCGCCTCGATCCACCGGCCACTTCCAGGGCTTTCGAATCTCCGGAGCCCAGAATCAATAACCCGCCGTGTTACTCTGGGGAGCCCACTGAATGCCGCTCGTTCCTCACCCAGTGTGATATTGTGTTTTCTCTCCAGCCCAACACTTACTCCAGGAGCACTGCTCGTGTCGCCTACGTCATATCTCTCCTTATTGGACGGGCTCGTGAGTGGGGCACGGCAATCTGGGAGGCAAGGGCTGAGTGTATTAACCAGTATCAAGACTTTAAGGAGGAGATGATACGGGTTTTTGATCGATCTGTTTTTGGGGAGGAGGCTTCCAGGGCCCTGTCTTCCCTATGTCAAGGCAATCGATCCATAACAGACTACTCTATTGAGTTTCGCACTCTTGCTGTCTCCAGTGGCTGGAACGAGCCGGCCTTGCTCGCTCGTCTTCTGGAGGGTTTCCGCGCAGAGGTAAAGGATGAGATTCTCTCCCGGGAGGTTCCTTCCAGCGTGGATTCCTTGATTGAACTCGCTATTCGCATTGAGCGACGGGTTGATCTTCGTCACCGAGCTCGTGGAAAGGAGCTCGCGCTCTCCGTCGCCTCCCTCTCCGCATCACTACCATCTTCCTCTGCCGGCTCGGGTGCTGAGCCCATGCAGCTGGGAGGTATCCGCATCTCGACTAAGGAGAGGGAACGGAGAATCACCAACCGCCTCTGTCTCTATTGCGGTTCCGCTGGTCATTTTGCCACTTCATGTCCAGTAAAAGGCCAGAGCTCGTCAGTAAGCGGAGGGCTACTGGTGAGCGCTACTACTCCTGTCTCTCCTTCAAGATCCTGCACTACCTTGTCGGTCCATCTACGCTGGACCGGTTCGTCAGCTTCCTGCAGTGCCTTAATAGACTCTGGGGCGGAGGGCTGTTTTATGGACGAGACCTGGGCTCGGGAACATGACATTCCTCTCAGACAGTTAAAGGAGCCCACGGCCTTGTTCGCCCTGGATGGTAGTCCTCTCCCCAGGATTCAGCGTGAGACGCTACCTTTAACCCTCACTGTTTCTGGTAATCATAGTGAAACCATTTCTTTTTTAATTTTTCGTTCACCTTTTACACCTGTTGTTTTGGGCCATCCCTGGCTAGTTTGTCATAATCCTTCCATTAATTGGTCTAGTAATTCTATCCTCTCCTGGAACGTCTCTTGTCATGTGAAATGTTTAATGTCTGCTATCCCTCCTGTTTCCTCTGTCTCTTCTTCACAGGAGGAGCCTGGTGATTTGACAGGGGTGCCGGAGGAATATCACGATCTGCGCACGGTGTTCAGTCGGTCCAGGGCCACCTCTCTTCCTCCACACCGGTCGTATGATTGTAGTATTGATCTCCTTCCGGGAACCACCCCCCCCCGGGGTAGACTATACTCTCTGTCGGCTCCCGAACGTAAGGCTCTCGAAGATTATTTGTCTGTAGCTCTTGACGCGGTACCATAGTCCCCTCCTCCTCTCCCGCCGGAGCGGGGTTTTTTTTTGTCAAGAAGAAGGACGGGTCTCTGCGCCCCTGCATAGATTATCGAGGGCTGAATGACATAACAGTGAAGAATCGTTATCCGCTTCCTCTTATGTCTTCAGCCTTCGAGATCCTGCAGGGAGCCAGGTTTTTCACTAAGTTGGACCTTCGTAACGCTTACCATCTCGTGCGCATCAGGGAGGGGGACGAGTGGAAGACGGCGTTTAACACTCCGTTAGGGCACTTTGAATACCGGGTTCTTCCTTTCGGCCTCGCTAACGCTCCAGCTGTCTTTCAGGCATTAGTCAATGATGTCCTGAGAGACATGCTGAACATCTTTGTTTTCGTTTACCTTGACGATATCCTGATTTTTTCACCGTCACTCCAGATTCATGTTCAGCACGTTCGACGTGTCCTCCAGCGCCTTTTAGAGAATTGTCTTTTCGTGAAGGCTGAGAAGTGCACTTTTCATGCCTCCTCCGTCACATTTCTCGGTTCTGTTATTTCCGCTGAAGGCATTAAGATGGATCCCGCTAAGGTCCAAGCTGTCATTGATTGGCCCGTCCCTAAGTCACGCGTCGAGCTGCAGCGCTTTCTCGGCTTCGCGAACTTCTATCGTCGTTTCATCCGTAATTTCGGTCAGGTGGCAGCTCCTCTCACAGCCCTTACTTCTGTCAAGACGTGCTTTAAGTGGTCCGTTTCCGCCCAGGGAGCTTTTGATCTCCTCAAGAATCGTTTTACATCCGCTCCTATCCTTGTTACACCTGACGTCTCTAGACAGTTCGTTGTCGAGGTTGACGCGTCAGAGGTGGGAGTGGGAGCCATCCTTTCTCAGCGCTCCCTCTCTGACGACAAGGTCCACCCATGCGCGTATTTTTCTCATCGCCTGTCGCCGTCGGAACGTAACTATGATGTGGGTAACCGCGAACTGCTCGCCATCCGGTTAGCCCTAGGCGAATGGCGACAGTGGTTGGAGGGGGCGACCGTTCCTTTTGTCGTTTGGACTGACCATAGGAACCTTGAGTACATCCGTTCTGCCAAACGACTTAATGCGCGTCAGGCGCGTTGGGCGCTGTTTTTCGCTCGTTTCGAGTTCGTGATTTCTTATCGTCCGGGCTCTAAGAACACCAAGCCTGATGCTTTGTCTCGTCTCTTCAGTTCTTCAGTAGCCTCCACTGACCCCGAGGGGATTCTCCCTGAGGGGCGTGTTGTCGGGTTGACTGTCTGGGGAATTGAGAGGCAGGTAAAGCAAGCACTCACTCAAACTCCGTCGCCGCGCGCTTGTCCTAGGAACCTTCTTTTCGTTCCCGTTCCTACTCGTCTGGCCGTTCTTCAGTGGGCTCACTCTGCCAAGTTAGCCGGCCACCCTGGCGTTCGGGGTACGCTTGCTTCCATTCGCCAGCGTTTCTGGTGGCCCACCCGGGAGCATGACACGCGTCGTTTCGTGGCTGCTTGTTCGGTCTGCGCGCAGACTAAGTCCGGTAACTCTCCTCCTGCCGGCCGTCTCAGGCCGCTTCCTATTCCCTCTCGACCGTGGTCTCACATCGCCTTAGATTTTGTCACCGGACTGCCTTCGTCAGCGGGGAAGACTGTTATTCTTACGGTTGTCGATAGGTTCTCTAAGGCGGCTCATTTCATTCCCCTTGCTAAGCTTCCTTCTGCTAAAGAGACGGCACAAATCATCATCGAGAATGTTTTCAGAATTCATGGCCTTCCGTCAGACGTCGTTTCGGACAGAGGTCCGCAATTCACGTCTCAATTTTGGAGGGAGTTTTGCCGTTTGATTGGGGCTTCCGTCAGTCTCTCTTCCGGCTTTCACCCCCAGTCTAACGGTCAAGCAGAACGGGCCAATCAGACTATTGGTCGCATCTTACGCAGTCTTTCTTTTCGCAACCCTGCGTCTTGGTCAGAACAGCTCCCCTGGGCAGAATACGCCCACAACTCGCTTCCTTCGTCTGCGACCGGGCTATCTCCTTTTCAGAGTAGCCTCGGGTACCAGCCTCCGTTGTTCTCATCTCAGTTCGCCGAGTCCAGCGTCCCCTCCGCTCAGGCTTTTGTCCAACGTTGCGAGCGCACCTGGAAGAGGGTCAGGTCTGCACTTTGCCGTTATAGGGCGCAGACTGTGAGAGCTGCTAATAAGCGTAGAACGAAGAGCCCTAGATATTGTCGCGGTCAGAGAGTTTGGCTCTCCACTCAGAACCTTCCCCTTAAGACGGCTTCTCGCAAGTTGACCCCGCGGTTCATTGGTCCATTCCGTATCTCTCAGGTCATTAATCCTGTCGCAGTGCGACTTCTTCTTCCGCGATATCTTCGTCGCGTCCACCCGGTCTTCCATGTCTCCTGTGTTAAGCCCGCTCTTCGCGCCCCCGCTCGTCTTCCCCCCCCCCCCCCCCCATCCTTGTCGAGGGCGCACCTATCTACAGGGTCCGTAAAATCTTGGACATGCGTCCTCGGGGCCGTGGTCATCAGTACCTAGTTGACTGGGAGGGGTACGGTCCTGAGGAGAGGAGTTGGGTTCCCTCTCGGGACGTGCTGGACCGTGCGCTGATTGATGATTTCCTCCGTTGCCGCCAGGTTTCCTCCTCGAGTGCGCCAGGAGGCGCTCGGTGAGTGGGGGGGTACTGTCATGTACTGTCATGTTGTCTTGTCTCTGTCCTTTCCCTTCACCCTGTCTCCCTCTGCTGGTCGTTGTTATGTTACCTTTTCTCCCCCTCTTTTCCCCAGCTGTGCCCTGTCTCCTCCTAACTACCTCGTCACCCCGTTCCCCACCTGTTCCCTTTTTCCCTCTGATTAGGTCCCTATATCTGTCTCTGTTTCTGCTCCTGTCCTTGTCGGATTCTTGTTTGTTTGTGTCATTCATGCCTGAACCAGACTGTCGTCATGTTTGCTGTAACCTTGTCCTGTCCTGTCGGAATCTGCCGGTCCATCTGAGCCTACCTGTGTGTGGTAATTAAAGAAGCTCTGTTTAAGTTGATTCGCTTTTGGGTCCTCATTCACGCACCGTAACAGGTTGGTTTATTGTTGTTGAAAGCTTGAAATGTACACACATTGAGAAGTGATATTGCAGCAACAGTTTTAAAGGGGGTAATCGTATCATATACAGTGCCTTGCGAAAGTATTCGGGCCCCTTGAACTTTGCGACCTTTTGCCACATTTCAGGCTTCAAACATAAAGATTTAAAACTGTATTTTTTTGTGAAGAATCAACAACAGGTGGGACACAATCATGAAGTGGAACGACATTTATTGGATATTTCAAACTTTTTTAACAAATCAAAAACTTAAAAATTGGGCGTGTTCACTATTATCACAACACATGTGTTGTACCATGTCTTCCCCAGTGATATTACCCACTATTATCACAACACATGTGTTGTACCATGTCTGCCCCAGTGATATTACCCACTATATTACCCACTATTATCACAACACATGTGTTGTACCATGTCTTCCCCAGTGATATTACCCACTATTATCACAACACATGTGTTGTACCATGTCTTCCCCAGTGATATGACCCACTATTATCACAACACATGTGTTGTACCATGTCTTCCCCAGTGATATTACCCACTATTATCACAACACGTGTTGTACCATGTCTTCCCCAGTGATATTACCCACTATTATCACAACACATGTGTTGTACCATGTCTTCCCCAGTGATATTACCCACTATTATCACAACACATGTGTTGTACCATGTCTTCCCCAGTGATATTACCCACTATTATCACAACACATGTGTTGTACCATGTCTTCCCCAGTGATATTACCCAGGCACCACTGCAGCACCACTACTGATTATTTTGTGACTTGTTAAGCTCATTTCTCCTCCTGAACCTTTTTAGACTTGGGTCCATAACAATGGGGCCGAATACTTAATGATTCAAGACCTTTCAGCTTTTCATTTTAAATACATTTTGTAAAGACTTTGTAAAACATAATTCCACTTTGACATTATGGGGTGTTGTGTGTGTAGGCCAGTGACCCCAAAACATCTGAATGAATCCATTTTAAATTCAGGCTTTGACACAACAAAATGTGGAACAATTCAAGGGGTGTGAATACTTTCTGAAGGCAAACCTAAAACCAAAATGGAGAGCTCTCCACTAACGCTTTACAAACAATTAAACCCTTGAGGCGCCCCGAAAATAATATTCAAAAGTTTGGTCCTTGGACACAGAGGTTTAAACACTAAAGTTACCGTCCATCTAGTGAAGAGAGGAGGGGTTAAACACTAAAGTTACCATCCATCTAGTGAAGAGAGGAGGGGTTAAACACTAAAGTTACCGTCCATCTAGTGAAGAGAGGAGGGGTTAAACACTAAAGTTACCGTCCATCTAGTGAAGAGAGGAGGGGTTAAACACTAAAGTTACCGTCCATCTAGTGAAGAGAGGAGGGGTTAAACACTAAAGTTACCGTCCATCTTGTGAAGAGAGGAGGGGTTAAACACTAAAGTTACCGTCCATCTAGTGAAGAGAGGAGGGGTTAAACACTAAAGTTACCGTCCATCTTGTGAAGAGAGGAGGGGTTAAACACTAAAGTTACCGTCCATCTAGTGAAGAGAGGAGGGGTTAAACACTAAAGTTACCGTCCATCTAGTGAAGAGAGGAGGGGTTAAACACTAAAGTTACCGTCCATCTAGTGAAGAGAGGAGGGGTTAAACACTAAAGTTACCGTCCATCTTGTGAAGAGAGGAGGGGTTAAACACTAAAGTTACCGTCCATCTAGTGAAGAGAGGAGGGGTTAAACACTAAAGTTACCGTCCATCTAGTGAAGAGAGGAGGGGTTAAACACTAAAGTTACCGTCCATCTAGTGAAGAGAGGAGGGGTTAAACACTAAAGTTACCGATTAGCTTGGCTAGCTAGCAGGTCGTTCGTCTGAACAACAAACTTCGGTATCTCAACACTGTAGCGAACTCCATCGTTATTCCCGAAGATCGCCTCAGCCCACAAAAATGTAAGGTGTCCAGCCTACTTGAAGAGCCCCGAAAATAATATTTAAACGTTCGGTCCTTGGACACAGACGGGTTAAACACTAAAGTTACCGTCCATCTAGTGAAGAGAGGAGAACCGGACAGTGGGAGCGTAACGATAGCTAACAAACATTTGTATATTGCACTGTTCTGTACAACTGACCTTATTTTAGCTCCTAAAAACGTAATACTTCCATGTCAACTGTAATATGAATACCAATGTAAAGCACAATTTCTCCCCTTCCCAGCTAAATCAATGAGGAGACCTTCATGGTGCCCGCCTCTGCATGAATGAAGGCAATGAGCAGCCAGTGGAAAATACTGAGCATAGGGCTTGGCAATGTTCTGTAGTTAGTCATGATTGGCTCAGTGTTCTGTCACTCATGGAGACACTATGTCACCTCAAAATCTACAGGGAGATCTCTAAAAATAAAGCCCATTGGATGCTGCCATAGAGTTACATTAGAAGTGTCCATCCAAAAGGCTCAAGTGTTTCTACAATTCCCTATGGGAAAAATGCAAGGTGGAAAAACTATTGGAACCATTTCCCTGTTTGACCACTAGGTGTTATGGGTATTATAACACCTCCACTGTGGGGCTCTATAAAACTATTGGAACAATTTCCCTGTTTGACCACTAGGTGTTATGGGTATTATAACACCTTCACTGTGGGGCTCTATAGATCAAATGAAACGGGAGAATCTAAAGAATGTAACAATATTAGTTTCATCTTGCTGTGATGTAACAATATTCGCTGTGATGTTCAGCCCCCAAAATGAAAATAAATACTAAATCATTTCCTAGAATTGAACTAAGACCACTTTCTCTTGGTCACAGACGGACAACATCACTTAGTGTTTCCAGCTGAAGATGTAATGAGTCTGCACACATTTGAGTGGGGTCTCTGTGCCGTTCAGTTGACGTTTAGGAGAAAATATCAGACACTAAAATCTATCTTAGAAAAGTAATATTTTACACATGAAGGTACCCAGAAGACTTATTTTCTGATGAAAAAACACAAATATGAAAAAATTATGGATATAGCGTTTTGGATATAAACTCTTCATAAATTCTTAAACAAAATTGTAATCTCACCTCTTAGCTTTGGTGTCATGTTCCCCAGAAAGATTCATTTTCGAGGCAGGTCCGCCCTCCTCTCTCTCCCCAGAGAGACTCATTTTAGAGGCAGGGCCGCCCTCCTCTCTCTCCCCAGAGAGACTCATTTTAGAGGCATGGCCACCCTCCTCTCTCTCCCCAGAGAGACTCATTTTAGAGGCATGGCCCCCCTCCTCTCTCTCCCCAGAGAGACTCATTTTCGAGCAATGACCCCTAAACAGAGATCCAACATGTCATTGAACTATAATACATGAAAAAATATACAAATTGTAAAATATCCAGAATATACGAATATATGAACAATATGTACGCCCAGTTAGCGCCATTTAGTATGATTGAACTGTCACGTAGCTGTCCCAGGTGAAATGGACTGTTACATCTGAGTGTTTTACTGTCATTCACTATACTAAAATAACACCAGACATTTAATTTCTCTACACACTTTACAATAATCCCTGGGAAAAGTCTTACCTTGTAGCCTGAATTCACAACCAGAACATGTCAAGTCATTAAAATATTTTCAGTTCTGCTGAGAGATCACCTTTCTGATGACAAGTGGCTCTGTATCTTCAACTTTCTACCAACTTTCTACCAACATCCTACATGAATAATTCCTGGTAGGATCCTTACTATCCCAACTTCAACATTCTACCAACATCCTACATGAATAATCCCTGGTAGGATCCCTACTATCCCAACTTCAACATTCTATCAACATCCTACATGAATAATCCCTGGTAGGATCCTTACCTTGTAGCCTGAATTCACAACCAGAACATGTCAAGTCAGTGAGAGTTTCCTTTGTGTGGAGAAAGAAACCTTGGGAATGGTTTATTCACCTCCCCAATGTCAGGAAACTTTGTGTAATTTTTGTTACTGATTAATTTAGGACTCCATCATTTCTGTTAAAGTTTAGTGGCTCTGACCCCATGTCAGCATCATCAGAAACCCAGTTTAACCTGTTTACCAGAAAAGCCTTGGGTTTACAATAACATCGCTGTGTAGCTACTGCTTTCCTGCAGTCAGATTACCTAGTGACCTCATGGTGGAATGTTGTTCATATTGTATCATTATTACCTAGTGACCTCATGGTGGAATGTTATTCATATTGTATCATTATTACCTAGTGACCTCATGGTGGAATGTTATTCATATTGTATCATTATTACCTAGTGACCTCATGGTGGAATGTTATTCATATTGTATCATTATTACCTAGTGACCTCATGGTGGAATGTTATTCATATTGTATCATTATTACCTAGTGACCTCATGGTGGAATGTTATTCATATTGTATCATTATTACCTAGTGACCTCATGGTGGAATGTTGTTCATATTGTATCATTATTACCTAGTGACCTCATGGTGGAATGTTATTCATATTGTATCATTATTACCTAGTGACCTCATGGTGGAATGTTACTCATATTGTATCATTATTACCTAGTGACCTCATGGTGGAATGTTATTCATATTGTATCATTATTACCTAGTGACCTCATGGTGGAATGTTATTCATATTGTATCATTATTACCTAGTGACCTCTTGGTGGAATGTTATTCATATTGTATCATTATTACCTAGTGACCTCATGGTGGAATGTTATTCATATTGTATCATTATTACCTAGTGACCTCATGGTGGAATGTTATTCATATTGTATCATTATTACCTAGTGACCTCATGGTGGAATGTTGTTCATATTGTATCATTATTACCTAGTGACCTCATGGTGGAATGTTATTCATATTGTATCATTATTACCTAGTGACCTCATGGTGGAATGTTATTCATATTGTATCATTATTACCTAGTGACCTCATGGTGGAATGTTATTCATATTGTATCATTATTACCTAGTGACCTCATGGTGGAATGTTATTCATATTGTATCATTATTACCTAGTGACCTCATGGTGGAATGTTATTCATATTGTATCATTATTACCTAGTGACCTCATGGTGGAATGTTGTTCATATTGTATCATTATTACCTAGTGACCTCATGGTGGAATGTTATTCATATTGTATCATTATTACCTAGTGACCTCATGGTGGAATGTTATTCATATTGTATCATTATTACCTAGTGACCTCATGGTGGAATGTTATTCATATTGTATCATTATTACCTAGTGACCTCATGGTGGAATGTTATTCATATTGTATCATTATTACCTAGTGACCTCATGGTGGAATGTTATTCATATTGTATCATTATTACCTAGTGACCTCATGGTGGAATGTTATTCATATTGTATCATTATTACCTAGTGACCTCATGGTGGAATGTTATTCATATTGTATCATTATTACCTAGTGACCTCATGGTGGAATGTTATTCATATTGTATCATTATTACCTAGTGACCTCATGGTGGAATGTTATTCATATTGTATCATTATTACCTAGTGACCTCATGGTGGAATGTTATTCATATTGTATCATTATTACCTAGTGACCTCATGGTGGAATGTTATTCATATTGTATCATTATTACCTAGTGACCTCATGGTGGAATGTTATTCATATTGTATCATTATTACCTAGTGACCTCATGGTGGAATGTTATTCATATTGTATCATTATTACCTAGTGACCTCATGGTGGAATGTTATTCATATTGTATCATTATTACCTAGTGACCTCATGGTGGAATGTTATTCATATTGTATCATTATTACCTAGTGACCTCATGGTGGAATGTTATTCATATTGTATCATTATTACCTAGTGACCTCATGGTGGAATGTTATTCATATTGTATCATTATTACCTAGTGACCTCATGGTGGAATGTTATTCATATTGTATCATTATTACCTAGTGACCTCATGGTGGAATGTTATTCATATTGTATCATTATTACCTAGTGACCTCATGGTGGAATGTTGTTCATATTGTATCATTATTACCTAGTGACCTCATGGTGGAATGTTATTCATATTGTATCATTATTACCTAGTGACCTCATGGTGGAATGTTATTCATATTGTATCATTATTACCTAGTGACCTCATGGTGGAATGTTATTCATATTGTATCATTATTACCTAGTGACCTCATGGTGGAATGTTATTCATATTGTATCATTATTACCTAGTGACCTCATGGTGGAATGTTATTCATATTGTATCATTATTACCTAGTGACCTCATGGTGGAATGTTATTCATATTGTATCATTATTACCTAGTGACCTCATGGTGGAATGTTATTCATATTGTATCATTATTACCTAGTGACCTCATGGTGGAATGTTATTCATATTGTATCATTATTACCTAGTGACCTCATGGTGGAATGTTATTCATATTGTATCATTATTACCTAGTGACCTCATGGTGGAATGTTGTTCATATTGTATCATTATTACCTAGTGACCTCATGGTGGAATGTTATTCATATTGTATCATTATTACCTAGTGACCTCATGGTGGAATGTTATTCATATTGTATCATTATTACCTAGTGACCTCATGGTGGAATGTTATTCATATTGTATCATTATTACCTAGTGACCTCATGGTGGAATGTTATTCATATTGTATCATTATTACCTAGTGACCTCATGGTGGAATGTTGTTCATATTGTATCATTATTACCTAGTGACCTCATGGTGGAATGTTATTCATATTGTATCATTATTACCTAGTGACCTCATGGTGGAATGTTATTCATATTGTATCATTATTACCTAGTGACCTCATGGTGGAATGTTATTCATATTGTATCATTATTACCTAGTGACCTCATGGTGGAATGTTATTCATATTGTATCATTATTACCTAGTGACCTCATGGTGGAATGTTATTCATATTGTACCATTATTACCTAGTGACCTCATGGTGGAATGTTATTCATATTGTATCATTATTACCTAGTGACCTCATGGTGGAATGTTATTCATATTGTATCATTATTACCTAGTGACCTCATGGTGGAATGTTATTCATATTGTATCATTATTACCTAGTGACCTCATGGTGGAATGTTATTCATATTTTTTATAATTTCATAATTAAAATCCGGTGTTTCTCTGCCAAAGGGGTTTGCTATATTTCAGTCATCTGTGATGTATATACAGTGCCTTGCGAAAGTATTCGGCCCCCTTGAACTTTGCGACCTTTTGCCACATTTCAGGCTTCAAACATAAAGATATAAAACTGTATTTTTTTGTGAAGACTCAACAACAAGTGGGACACAATCATGAAGTGGAACGACATTTATTGGATATTTCAAACTTTTTTAACAAATCAAAAACTGAAAAATTTGGGCGTGCAAAATTATTCAGCCCCCTTAAGTTAATACTTTGTAGCGCCACCTTTTGCTGCGATTACAGCTGTAAGTCGCTTGGGGTATGTCTCTATCAGTTTTGCACATCGAGAGACTGACATTTTTTCCCATTCCTCCTTGCAAAACAGCTCGAGCTCAGTGAGGTTGGATGGAGAGCATTTGTGAACAGCAGTTTTCAGTTCTTTCCACAGATTCTCGATTGGATTCAGGTCTGGACTTTGACTTGGCCATTCTAACACCTGGATATGTTCATTTTTGAACCATTCCATTGTAGATTTTGCTTTATGTTTTGGATCATTGTCTTGTTGGAAGACAAATCTCCGTCCCAGTCTCAGGTCTTTTGCAGACTCCATCAGGTTTTCTTCCAGAATGGTCCTGTATTTGGCTCCATCCATCTTCCCATCAATTTTAACCATCTTCCCTGTCCCTGCTGAAGAAAAGCAGGCCCAAACCATGATGCTGCCACCACCATGTTTGACACTGGAGATGGTGTGTTCAGGGTGATGGGCTGTGTTGCTTTTACGCCAAACATAACGTTTTGCATTGTTGCCAAAAAGTTCAATTTTGGTTTCATCTGACCAGATCACCTTCTTCCACATGTTTGGTGTGTCTCCCAGGTGGCTTGTGGCAAACTTTAAACAACACTTTTTATGGATATCTTTAAGAAATGGCTTTCTTCTTGCCACTCTTCCATAAAGGCCAGATTTGTGCAATATACGACTGATTGTTGTCCTATGGACAGAGTCTCCCACCTCAGCTGTAGATCTCTGCAGTTCATCCAGAGTGATCATGGGCCTCTTGGCTGCATCTCTGATCAGTCTTCTCCTTGTATGAGCTGAAAGTTTAGAGGGACGGCCAGGTCTTGGTAGATTTGCAGTGGTCTGATACTCCTTCCATTTCAATATTATCGCTTGCACAGTGCTCCTTGGGATGTTTAAAGCTTGGGAAATCTTTTTGTATCCAAATCCGGCTTTAAACTTCTTCACAACAGTATCTCGGACCTGCCTGGTGTGTTCCTTGTTCTTCATGATGCTCTCTGCGCTTTTAACGGACCTCTGAGACTATCACAGTGCAGGTGCATTGATACGGAGACTTGATCACACACAGGTGGATTGTATTTATCATCATTTGTCATTTAGGTCAACATTGGATCATTCAGAGATCCTCACTGAACTTCTGGAGAGAGTTTGCTGCACTGAAAGTATAGGGGCTGAATAATTTTGCACGCCCAATTTATCAGTTTTTGATTTGTTAAAAAAGTTTGAAATATCCAATAAATGTCGTTCCACTTCATGATTGTGTCCCACTTGTTGTTGATTCTTCACAAAAAAAATACAGTTTTATATCTTTATGTTTGAAGCCTGAAATGTGGCAAAAGGTCGCAAAGTTCAAGGGGGCAGAATACTTTCGCAAGGCACTGTAAAGTGTAATATTGGGGTGAAAAAAACCCAAATGGAATCCATTTCAACTCCATATCTGACATGGTACAGGTGTCTTCTTTCTTTAAGCCCAGAACCATGTGTTTGTGGTGATACCTTTGTTTCAGAGTAGATTTGTTTAAGACTTCCAAGAAACACTGTGTGACCCTGATTCAGACCACTGCATTTCAAGGTTAATCATTAATAACAACACTGTGTGACCCTGATTCAGACCACTGCATTTCAAGGTTAATCATTAATAACAACACTGTGTGACCCTGATTCAGACCACTGCATTTCAAGGTTAATCATTAATAACAACACTGTGTGACCCTGATTCAGACCACTGCATTTCAAGGTTAATCATTAATAACAACACTGTGTGACCCTGATTCAGACCACTGCATTTCAAGGTTAATCATTAAAAACAACACTGTGTGACCCTGATTCAGACCACTGCATTTCAAGGTTAATCATTAATAACAACACTGTGTGACCCTGATTCAGCCCACTGCATTTCAAGGTTAATCATTAATAACAACACTGTGTGACCCTGATTCAGACCACTGCATTTCAAGGTTAATCATTAATAACAACACTGTGTGACCCTGATTCAGACCACTGCATTTCAAGGTTAATCAGTAATAACAACACTGTGTGACCCTGATTCAGACCACTGCATTTCAAGGTTAATCATTAATAACAACACTGTGTGACCCTGATTCAGACCACTGCATTTCAAGGTGAATCATTAATAACAACACTGTGTGACCCTGATTCAGACCACTGCATTTCAAGGTTAATCATTAAAAACAACACTGTGTGACCCTGATTCAGACCACTGCATTTCAAGGTTAATCATTAATAACAACACTGTGTGACCCTGATTCGGACCACTGCATTTCAAGGTTAATCATTAATAACAACACTGTGTGACCCTGATTCAGACCACTGCATTTCAAGGTTAATCATTAATAACAACACTGTGTGACCCTGATTCAGACCACTGCATTTCAAGGTTAATCATTAATAACAACACTGTGTGACCCTGATTCAGACCACTGCATTTCAAGGTTAATCATTAATAACAACACTGTGTGACCCTGATTCAGCCCACTGCATTTCAAGGTTAATCATTAATAACAACACTGTGTGACCCTGATTCAGACCACTGCATTTCAAGGTTAATCATTAATAACAACACTGTGTGACCCTGATTCAGACCACTGCATTTTAAGGTGAATCATTAATAACAACACTGTGTGACCCTGATTCAGACCACTGCATTTCAAGGTTAATCATTAATAACAACACTGTGTGACCCTGATTCAGACCACTGCATTTCAAGGTTAATCATTAAAAACAACACTGTGTGACCCTGATTCAGACCACTGCATTTCAAGGTTAATCATTAATAACAACACTGTGTGACCCTGATTCAGCCCACTGCATTTCAAGGTTAATCATTAAAAACAACACTGTGTGACCCTGATTCAGACCACTGCATTTCAAGGTTAATCATTAAAAACAACACTGTGTGACCCTGATTCAGACCACTGCATTTCAAGGTTAATCATTAAAAACAACACTGTGTGACCCTGATTCAGCCCACTGCATTTCAAGGTTAATCATTAATAACAACACTGTGTGACCCTGATTCAGACCACTGCATTTCAAGGTTAATCATTAAAAACAACACTGTGTGACCCTGATTCAGCCCACTGCATTTCAAGGTTAATCATTAAAAACAACACTGTGTGACCCTGATTCAGACCACTGCATTTCAAGGTTAATCATTAATAACAACACTGTGTGACCCTGATTCAGACCACTGCATTTCAAGGTTAATCATTAATAACAACACTGTGTGACCCTGATTCGGACCACTGCATTTCAAGGTTAATCATTAAAAACAACACTGTGTGACCCTGATTCAGACCACTGCATTTCAAGGTTAATCATTAAAAACAACACTGTGTGACCCTGATTCAGACCACTGCATTTCAAGGTTAATCATTAAAAACAACACTGTGTGACCCTGATTCAGCCCACTGCATTTCAAGGTTAATCATTAATAACAACACTGTGTGACCCTGATTCAGACCACTGCATTTCAAGGTTAATCATTAAAAACAACACTGTGTGACCCTGATTCAGCCCACTGCATTTCAAGGTTAATCATTAAAAACAACACTGTGTGACCCTGATTCAGACCACTGCATTTCAAGGTTAATCATTAATAACAACACTGTGTGACCCTGATTCAGACCACTGCATTTCAAGGTTAATCATTAATAACAACACTGTGTGACCCTGATTCAGACCACTGCATTTCAAGGTTAATCATTAATAACAACACTGTGTGACCCTGATTCAGACCACTGCATTTCAAGGTTAATCATTAATAACAACACTGTGTGACCCTGATTCAGCCCACTGCATTTCAAGGTTAATCATTAATAACAACACTGTGTGACCCTGATTCAGACCACTGCATTTCAAGGTTAATCATTAATAACAACACTGTGTGACCCTGATTCAGACCACTGCATTTCAAGGTTAATCATTAATAACAACACTGTGTGACCCTGATTCAGACCACTGCATTTCAAGGTTAATCATTAATAACAACACTGTGTGACCCTGATTCAGACCACTGCATTTCAAGGTTAATCATTAATAACAACACCGTATGACCCTGATTCAGACCACTGCGTATCAAGGTTAATCATTAAAAACAACACTGTGTGACCCTGATTCAGACCACTGCATTTCAAGGTTAATCATTAATAACAACACTGTGTGACCCTGATTCAGACCAATGCATTTCAAGGTTAATCATTAATAACAACACTGTGTGACCCTGATTCAGACCACTGCATTTCAAGGTTAATCATTAATAACAACACTGTGTGACCCTGATTCAGACCACTGCATTTCAAGGTTAATCATTAAAAACAACACCGTATGAACAACTAGCAGTCTCCAGGAGCAGTGATTCAAGTCTGAGTTTCTGTCCCAATGTGGCACCCTATTCCCTATAGAGTACACTACTTTGAACAGAGCTCTATAACACCCTATTCCTTATAGAGTACACTACTTTGACCAGAACTCTATAACACCCTATTTCCTACAGAGTGCACTACTTTAGAACAGAGCTCTATAACACCATATTCCCTACATAGTGCACTACTTTAGACCAGAACTCTATAACACCCTATTCCCTACATACTGTAGTGCACTACTTTAGACCAGAGCTCTATAACATCCTATTCCCTACATAGTGCACTACTTTAGACCAGAGCTCTATAACATCCTATTCCCTACATAGTGCACTACTTTAGACCAGAGCTCTATAACATCCTATTCCCTACATAGTGCACTACTTTAGACCAGAGCTCTATAACAACCTATTCCCTACATAGTGCACTACTTTGACCAGAGCTCAATAACACCCTATCCCCTACATACTGTAGTGCACTACTTTGACCAGAGCTCTATAACACCCTATTCCCTACATAGTGCACTACTTTGACCAGAGCTCTATAACACCCTATTCCCTACATAGTGCACTACTTTTGACCAGAGCTCTATAACACCCTATTCCCTACATACTGCACTACTTTTGACCAGAGCTCTATAACACCCTATTCCCTACATACTGTAGTGCACTACTTTAGACCAGAGCTCTATAACACCCTATTCCCTACATAGTGCACTACTTTGACCAGAGCTCTACAACACCCTATTCCCTACATACTGTAGTGCACTACTTTAGACCAGAGCTCTATAACACCCTATTCCCTACATAGTGCACGACAAAGACCAGAGCTCTATAACACCCTATTGCCTACATAGTGCACTACTTTGCCCAGAGCTCTATAACACCCTATTCCCTACATAGTGCACTACTTTGACCAGAGCTCTATAACACCCTATTCCCTACATAGTACACTACCTTTGACCAGAACTCTATAACACCCTATTCCCTACATAGTGCACTACTTTGACCAGGGCTCTATAACACCCTATTCCCTACATACTGTCACGGCCGATGCTGGTAGAAGACTAAGGTGCAGCGTGGTGA
Organism: Oncorhynchus mykiss; assembly: GCF_013265735.2. Classification (NCBI taxonomy): domain Eukaryota; kingdom Metazoa; phylum Chordata; class Actinopteri; order Salmoniformes; family Salmonidae; genus Oncorhynchus; species Oncorhynchus mykiss. The sequence goes on from NC_048577.1 coordinate 67,879,467, forward strand.
GCGTACATTTGTCGTACAAATGGCACCAACAAAACAACAAATGAAAACAACCGTGAAGCTTACAGGGCAAAGAGCCACTAACAAAGTTAACTTCCCACACTGAAAGGAGGGAAAAGGGCTGCCTAAGTATGGTTCCCAATCAGGGAAAGAGCCACTAACAAAGTTAACTTCCCACACTGAAAGGAGGGAAAAGGGCTGCCTAAGTTTGGTTCCCAATCAGGGCAAAGAGCCACTAACAAAGTTAACTTCCCACACTGATAGGAGGGAAAAGGGCTACCTAAGTATGTTTCCCAATCAGAGACAACGATAGACAGCTGTCCCTGATTGAGAACCACACCCAGCCAAAACATAGAAATAAAGAAACATAGAAAACAAAACATAGAATGCCCACCCCACATCACACCCTGACCAAACCAAATAGAGACATAAAAAGGATGACAGAGTGTCATCCAGTCTTCTCTCTCTCTCTCTCTCTCTCTCTCTCTCATCCACAATGACTGGATTGTTTTGTGACCATGAATGTAAGAATGACAAACTAACAAAACAGTTTATTTGTCTTCCTCTAGTGGTAGGTTGTGATAATGTCTGTAGTGTCTCCCTCTGTCTCTTCGCTCATCTCTCCGTCTCCACACTCCCCTATCTGTCACAAACATAGACTCTGACCTGTCCAATGAGCCAGACTGGTTAAAGAATCCCTCTCTCTCTCTCTCTCTCTCTCTCTCTCTCTCTCTCTCTCTCTCTCTCTCTCTCTCTCTCTCTCTCTCTCTCTCTCTCTCTCTTTCTCTCTCTCTTTATCTCTCTCTTTATCTCTCTCTCTCTTTCTCTCTCTCTTTCTCTCTCTCTTTCTCTCTCTCTCTCTCTCCCTCTCTCTAACCCCCCTCTCTCCCTGTTTAGACCTGCCAGGCTGTTAGGTTAATGGACCATGGAAACCTACTGAGAATCTGCCATACAGAGAGATACAAATGAACATGATTAATACTAAAAATACACTAAAACGTGTTAAATTCATTTCCATGTATGTTGTTCTGTTTCTGTTTACAGGACCAGAAATGGGATTGAACTGGGTCAATACAGTCAGAGAATTAACTATATATCCTCAACCTTATTCTATACTCAATACAGTCAGAGAATTAACTACATATCCTCAACCGTATTCTCAAGTCAATACAGTCAGAGAATTAACTATGTATCCTAAACCTTATTCTCAAGTCCATCCACATGCTGGCTTCAACCCAACCCAACCCAACACTAACCTAACCCTAAACCTAAACCATCCCTAACCCTAACCCAACCCAACACTAACCTAACCCTAACCCTAAACCAACCCTAACCCAATCCTAACCCAACCCAACATTAACCTAACCCTAAACCAACCCAATCCTAACCCAACACTAACCTAACCCTAACCCAACTATAGCTTAACTCTAACCCAACCCAGCCCTAACCCAACCCTACCCTAACCCAACCCAACCCAAACCCAACTATATCCTTAACCCTAACCCAATCCTAACCTAACCCAACACTAACCTAACCCTAAACCAACCCTAACCCAATCCTAACCCAACCCTAACCCAACCCTAACCCAAACCCAAACCCAACTCTATCCTTAACCCTATCCCAACCCTAACCCAACCATAACCCAACCCCAACTCTAACCCTAACCCAACCTTAACACCAACCCAACCCTAACCCAACCCTAACCCAACCCTACCCTAACCCAACCCAACAGTAACCTAAAACTAACCCAACCCTAACCCAAACCCAACTTTATCCTTAACCCTAACCTAATCCTAACACAACCCAACACTAACCTAACTCTAACCCTAAACCAACCCTAAACCAATCCTAACCCAAACCAACCCAAACCTAACCCAACCCTAACACAACTCAATCCTTAACCCTTACCCAACCCTAACTCAACCCTAACCCTAACCCAACCCTAATCCAACCCTAACCCAACCCTAACCCTAACCCAACCCTAATCCAACCCTAACCCTAACCAAACCCTAACCCAACCCCAACTCTAATCCTAACCCAACCCTAACCCTAAACCGAACACCAACCCAACCCTAATCCAACTCTAACCCAACCCTAACCCTAACCAAACCCTAACCCAACCCCAACTCTAATCCTAACCCAACCCTAACCATAACCCTAAATTCAACCCAACCCTATTCACAACCCTAACCCTATCCCTAACCCTAACCCAACCCTAACCCTACCCAACTCTAACCCTAACGAAAACCTAACCTGAACCTAACCTAACCCCAACCTAACTCAACCCTAATCCAACCCTAACCCAACCCTATCCCTAACGCTAACCCAACCCCAACTCTAACCCTAACCCCTACCCTAACCCTAACCCTATCCTTAACCCTAACCGAACCCTAACCCTAACACCAACCCAAACCCTAACCCAACCCTAACCCTACCCAACTCTAATCCTAAACAAAATCTAACCTGAACACCAACCCAACCCAACCCTAACCCAACCCTAACCCCAACCTAACTCAACCCTAATCCAACCCTAACCCAACCCTATCCTTAACCCTAACCCAACCCCAACTCTAACCCTAACCCCTACCCTAACCCTAACCCTAACCCATCCCCAACTCGAACCCTAACACCAAACCAACCCTAATCCAACACTATCTCTAACCCTAACCCAACTCTATCCTTAACCCTAACCCTAGCTTCAACCCAACCCTATTCAAAACCCTAGCCCTATCCTTAACCCTAACCCAACCCTAACACCAACCCAAACCCTAACCCAACCCTAACCCTAACACAATTCTATCCTCAATCCTAACCTAACCCTAACTCTAACCCAACCCTAACCCTAACAGGAGCTTTCAGTGGTTCTATGGTTGGTTCAGCTAGATATGTGTTCTGTACCTCATTATAGACCCATGTGTGGTTGGTTCAGATATGTATTCTGTACCTCATTATAGACCCATGTGTGGTTGGTTCAGCTAGATATGTATTCTGTACCTCATTATAGACCCATGTGTGGTTGGTTCAGTTACATATGTGTTCTGTACCTCATTATAGACCCATGTGTGGTTGGTTCAGATAGATATGTATTCTGTACCTCTTATATACACATGTCAGCATTGTAAACAATGTCAAGTCTAGAGTGTAACACATATACACAAATGTGTGGGAATGTCACACACGCACACACAGTTTGTGATACCGCCATCGATAAAAGACAGTATTGTGCAGCCGTCTTCATCGACCTGGTCAAAGCTTTTGACTCTGTCAATCATCATATTCTTATCGGCAGACTCAAATCGGAGGGCCTGTTGGCCGGTCCTCTGGCAGTCTCTATGGGGGTGCCACAGGGTTCAATTCTTGGGCTGACTCTTTTTTCTGTATATATCAATGATGTTGCTCTTGCTGCGGGCGACTCCCTGATCCACCTCTACGCAGACGACACCATTCTGTATACCTCTGGCCCTTCCTTGGACATTGTGCTATCTAACCTCCAAATGAGCTGCCATCGTGGCCTCCAACTGCTCTTTAATGCTAGTAAAACCAAATGCATGCTTTTCAACCGTTCGCTGCCTGCACCCGCACGCCCGACTAGCATCACCACCCTGGATGGTTCCGACCTAGAATATGTGGACATCTATAAGTACCTAGGTGTCTGGCTAGACTGTAAACTCTCCTTCCAGACTCATGTCAAACATCTCCAATCTAAAATCAAATCTAGAGTCGGCTTTCTATTTCACAACAAAGCCTCCTTCACTCACGCCGCCAAACTTACCCTAGTCAAACTGACTATCCTACCGATCCTCGACTTCGGCGATGTCATCTACAAAATAGCTTCCAACACTCTACTCAGCAAACTGGATGCAGTTTATCACAGTGCCATCCGTTTTGTTACTAAAGCACCTTATAACACCCACCACTGCGACCTGTATGCTCTTGTCGGCTGGCAGTCGCTACATATTCATCGCCAGACCCACTGGCTCCAGGTCATCTACAAGTCCATGTTAGGTAAAGCTCCGCCTTATCTCAGTTCACTGGTCACGATGGAAACACCCACCCGTAGCACGCGCTCCAGCAGGTGTATCTCACTGATCATCGCTAAAGCCAACACCTGATTTGGCCGCCTTTCCTTCCAGTTCTCTGCTGCCTGTGACGGAAACGAATTGCAAAAATTTGCCGAAGTTGGAGACTTTTATCTCCCTCACCAACTTTAAACATCCGCTATCTGAGCAGCTAACCGATCGCTGCAGCTGTACATAGTCCCTCGGTATATAGCCTACCCAATTTACCTACCTCATCCCCATACTGTTTTTATTTATTTACTTTTCTGCTCTTTTGCACACCAGTATCTCTACTTGCACATGACCATCTGATCATTTATCACTCCAGTGTTAATCTGCTAAATTGTAATTATTCGCCTACCTCCTCATGCGTATTGCACACAATGTATATAGACTCTCTTTTTTTTCTTTACTGTGTTATTGACTTGTTTATTGTGTTGTTGTCTGTTCACACTGCTATGCTTTATCTTGGCCAGGTCGCAGTTGTAAATTATAACTTGTTCTCAACTAGCCTACCTGGTTAAATAAAGGTGAAATAAAATACCACAACTGTCTCACAACAGTTCCTCTGTATTACAGCCCCACTCTGTGGTTAAGATCAGTATTGCAGCTCTGTCAATCAGGCCAGTTTGGAGAGGATTAATATACAATTATTATTAAATATTCTTTCAAAGTTTTTATTAATAAGAATTTAGACAAAGAAGCTGCAAATTGCCTTTGAACAGAAAGGGCACACGTACAAGACCCAAGTCACTAGCTGTCAAGACTTCTGCCGAAGTCGTTGCCTCTCCTTGTTCGGGCGGTGCTCGGCGTTCGACGTCACCGGTCTTCTAGCCATCATTGATCCATTTTTCATTTTCCATTGGTTTTGTCTTGTCTTCCCACACACCTGTTTTCAATCCCATTCATTACCTGTTGTGTATTTAACCCTCTGTTTCCCCTCATGTCTTTGTCAGAGATTGTTTATTGTCAGTGTAGTGTTGTTTGTATAGGTGCGCGACGGGTCTTCGTACCCATATTTGTTTATATTCATTTTTCTATTTAGTGTAATGGAGCATGTTACTTGGACATTTATTAAAAGACTCAATTTTACACTCCGTCTGACTCTCCTGCGCCTGACTTCCCTGCCACCTTTACACATATTTCTGACACTAGCGTTGTTAAAATTATTTTACAACACTAACAACCGGGCTATACAGTAGAAGAATGACTGATACAAAGCACCATTTAGTCTAAATATAAACCCTGTTGTCTTCTCATTTATTTAGTGTAAATATAAACCCTGTTTAACACATCTATTAGATCCTTCAACAAGTTGGTTCTGTCTTATCATTGATTTAGTCTAAATATAAACCCTGTTTATCACATCTATTAGATCCTCCAACAAGTAGCTGTTGTCTTATCAGCTGAATATTCAATAATAAAACATTACTTGGACCTACTTGATTTTAAACACTGTTCCACGTAATGGAAACAGATTATCGTTATAGATGACATTACCTCCCATTCAGGTGTTTATACCTCTGCTCCAAATGTCTCATTTTGTCCCTTACATCCTGTTTGAGTTCAGTGAGTACTACTTACTGTCACTAGCAGCTGATCTATTTTGTCAGTATGAAAGATCAAACCTTCCATTATTTAACCTTGTGTTGAAACCACAGCTTCTTCAATTTACTAAAATATGGCATTATCAGAGTGCTATTCAAAAACCTACTAACTACATATTACCATTCTATCACGTTTTAGGTAAGACCCAGACTGTGTTGACGTAACAATGTTTATTAAAGCAACAGGGGAAGGCAAATGACAGATCAAGACAAGCAGGGGTCGATAATCCAGAGTAGAAGGCAAAGGTACAGGATGGCAGGCAGGCTCAGGGTCAGGTCAGGCAGAGGTCGGTTACTATGAGTAGTGGGTACAGGATGGCAGGCAGGCTCAGGGTCAGGTCAGGCAGAGGTCGGTTACCCTGAGTAGTGGGTACAGGATGGCAGGCAGAATCAGGGTCAGGTCAGGCAGAGGTCGGTAATCCAGAGTTGGAGCAAAGGTACAAGACGGCACGCAGGGTCAAGGACAGGCAGAGTGGTCATGTACAGGTTCAGGTCATGCAGAGGTCGGTAATCCAGAGTTGAGGCAAAGGTACAGGATGGCAGGCAGGCTCAGGGTCAGGTCAGGCAGAGGTCGGTAATCCAGAGTAGAAGGCAAAGGTACAGGATGGCACGCAGGCTCAGGGTCAGGTCAGGCAGAGGTCGGTAATCCAGAGTAGAAGGCAAAGGTACAGGATGGCACGCAGGCTCCGGGTCAGGTCGGGCAGAGGTCGGTAATCCAGTTGAGGCAAAGGCACAGGATTGCAGGCAGGCTCAGGGTCAGGTCAGGCAGAGGTCGGTAATCCAGAGTAGAAGGCAAAGGTACAGGATGGCAGGCAGGCTCAGGGTCAGGTCAGGCAGAGGTCGGTAATCCAGAGTTGAGGCAAAGGTACAGGATGGCAGGCAGGCTCAGGGTCAGGTCAGGCAGAGGTCGGTAATCCAGAGTAGAAGGCAAAGGTACAGGATGGCAGGCAGGCTCAGGGTCAGGCAGGTGGGCTCAGAGTCAGGACAGGCAAGGGTCAAAACCAGGAGGGCGAGAAAGAGAGAGACTGGGGACAAGCAGGAGCTGAGACAAAAATGCTGGTTGACTTGACATACAAGACGAACTGGCAAAAGACAAACAGAGAACACAGGTATACGTACCCAGGGGATAATGGGGAAGATGGGCGACACCTGGAGGGGGATGGAGACAAGCATTAGGACAGGTTAAACAGATCAGGACGTGACAGTCCTGGCGTCCTACTTGGGAGCATAGCTGGGTGTCGGCGTTGGAACTTAGAGATGAGGCCTGGGTCCAGGATGTCCCTAGCGGAGACCCAGCACCTCTCCTCTGGACCATAACCCTCCCAGTGTGACAGAAAATGTATGTTTTCACCTTATTTGTTGGATATGTCACAATTATTTACCTGAACAGTGAGTTATTTGTGTCCTGCTAATGCTGAGTTTTATGGTGTCCAATCTAGCTTCCTGGTGATAAAACCTACAGCTGGCCTTCCAGTGACAGGATGTGGGGTTGTAACTGGGATAGAGAGGAGGAGAACAAAGGCCTCAATGGTCCTTAGACATCCTGGCCTGGGAAATTAGGCCAGGGTCGGGGGTTAAGATCACGCCATAGGCAGATAAAGACAGGATGAGCCCAGGTTGGGTTAGGGTTAACCCTCATGGTGCCCCCCAATCTATATGGGAGGGGTGGAACCAAGCATTCTGGGTATTAGATATATGAACTGTGCGTTGTCTGTATGATTCTGACTCTCAGACTAACAGTCAGAACAAGACTGGTGGGCTGACGGTCTCATTATTGCAATAATGAATCAATATTAAATGAAGATGATTGTTTGAAGAAATGACCAAGTCTCTCTCAGTAGTGAATTTCCACACCAGTTGTTAGTGTTGTTATTGTCACACCCTGACCGCAGAGAGCTTTTTATGTCTCTATTTTGGTTTGGTCAGGGTGTGATTTGGGTGGGCCTTCTATGTTCATTTTCTATGTTTTGTATGTCTTTGTATTTGGCCTAGGTGTGGTTCTCAATCAGAGGCAGCTGTCTATCGCTGTCTCTGATTGGGAACCATACTTAGGTAGCTTTTCCCCACATGGTTTATGTGGGAAGTTAATTTCTGTTTAGTGTTTTCACCTTACAGGACAGTTTTGGTTATTCTCTTTGTTTATTTTTGTTATAGTGTTCAGTTCCAATAAATCGAACTCTTACCACTTTACCACTTTACCACTTTACCACTTTACCACTTTACCACTTTACCACTTTACCACGCTGCGCTTTGGTCCGATGATTCCTCATCTTCAGACGACGAATACCGTTACAGTTATTAAATGGTGCTTTGCATCAGTCATTCTTCTACTGTATAGCCTGGTTGTTGTTATTAAATGGTGCTTTGCATCAGTCATTCTTCTACTGTATAGCCTGGTTGTTGTTATTAAATGGTGCTTTGTATCAGTCATTCTACTACTGTATAGCCTGGTTGTTAGTGTTGTTATTAAATGGTGCTTTGTATCAGTCATCAGTCAAAATTATTAACGCTAGTGACTTGGGTCTTGTACGTCTGCCCTTTCTGTTCAAAGGCAATTTGCAGCTTCTTTGTCTAAATTCTTATTAATAAAAACTTTGAAAGAATATTTAATAATAATTTTATATTAATCCTCTCCAAACTGGCCTGATTGACAGAGCTGCAATACTGATCTTAACCACAGAGTGGGGCTGTAATACAGAGGAACTGTTGTGAGACACTTGTGGTATTTTATTTCACCTTAATTTAACCAGGTAGGCTAGTTGAGAACAAGTTCTAATTTACAACTGCGACCTGGCCAAGATAAAGCATACCAGTGTGAATAGACAACAACACAGAGTTACACATGGAGTAAACAATTACCAAGTCAATAACACAGTAAAGAAAAAAGTCTATAGTCTATATATATTGTGTGCAATACGCATGAGGAGGTAGGTGAATAATTACAATTTAGCAGATTAACACTGGAGTGAAAAAATTATCAGATGGTCATCTGCAGGTAGAGATACTGGTGTGCAAAAGTGCAGAAAAGTAAATAAATAAAAACAGTATGGGGATGAGGTAGGTAAATTGGGTGGGCTTTATACCGAGGGACTATGTACAGCTGCAGCGATCGGTTAGCTGCTCAGATAGCAGATGTTTAAAGTTGGTGAGGGAGATAAAAGTCTCCAACTTCGGCAAATTTTTGCAATTCGTTTCCGTCACAGGCAGCAGAGAACTGGAAGGAAAGGCGGCCAAATCAGGTGTTGGCTTTAGCGATGATCAGTGAGATACACCTGCTGGAGCGCGTGCTACGGGTGGGTGTTGCCATCGTGACCAGTGCACTGAGATAAGGCGGAGCTTTACCTAGCTTGGAGCCAGTGGGTCTGGCGACAAATATGTAGCGAGGGCCAGCCGACTAGAGCATACAGGTCGCAGTGGTGGGTGGTATAAGGTGCTTTAGCAACAAAACGGATGGCACTGTGATAAACTGCATCCAGTTTGCTGAGTAGAGTGTTGGAAGCTATTTTGTAGATGACATCGCCGAAGTCGAGGATCGGTAGGATAGTCAGTTTGACTAGGGTAAGTTTGGCGGCGTGAGTGAAGGAGGCTTTGTTGTGAAATAGAAAGCCGACTCTAGATTTGATTTTAGATTGGAGATGTTTGATATGAGTCTGGAAGGAGAGTTTACAGTCTAGCCAGACACTTAGGTACTTATAGATGTCCTCATATTCTAGGTCGGAACCATCCAGGGTGGTGATGCTAGTCGGGCGTGCGGGTGCAGGCAGCGAACGGTTGAAAAGCATGCATTTGGTTTTACTAGCATTAAAGAGCAGTTGGAGGCCACGATGGGAGCTCATTTGGAGGTTAGATAGCACAATGTCCAAGGAAGGGCCAGAGGTATACAGAATGGTGTCGTCTGCGTAGAGGTGGATCAGGGAGTCGCCCGCAGCAAGAGCAACATCATTGATATATACAGAAAAAAGAGTCAGCCCAAGAATTGAACCCTGTGGCACCCCCATAGAGACTGCCAGAGGACCGGACAACAGGCCCTCCGATTTGAGTCTGCCGATAAGAATATGATGGAATACATATCTATCTGAACCAACCACACTTGGGTCTATAATGAGGTACAGAATACATATCTATCTGAACCAACCACACTTGGGTCTATAATGAGGTACAGAATACATATCTATCTGATCCAACCACACATGGGTCTATAATGAGGTACAGAATACATATCTATCTGAACCAACCACACATGGGTCTATAATGAGGTACAGAATACATATCTATCTGAACCAACCACACATGGGTCTATAATGAGGTACAGAATACATATCTATCTGAACCAACCACACATGGGTCTATAATGAGGTACAGAATACAAATCTATCTGAACCAACCACACTTGGGTCTATAATGAGGTACAGAATACATATCTATCTGAACCAACCACACATGGGTCTATAATGAGGTACAGAATACATATCTATCTGAACCAACCACACATGGGTCTATAATGAGGTACAGAATACATATCTATCTGAACCAACCACACTTGGGTCTATAATGAGGTACAGAATACATATCTATCTGAACCAACCACACATGGGTCTATAATGAGGTACAGAATACACATCTATCTGAACCAACCACACATGGGTCTATAATGAGGTACAGAATACACATCTATCTGAACCAACCACACATGGGTCTATAATGAGGTACAGAATACATATCTATCTGAACCAACCACACATGGGTCTATAATGAGGTACAGAATACACATCTATCTGAACCAACCACACATGGGTCTATAATGAGGTACAGAACACATATCTATCTGAACCAACCATAGAACCACTGAAAGCTCCTGTTAGGGTTAGGGTTAGGGTTGGGTTAGTATTGAGGATAGAGTTGGGTTAGGGTTGGGTTAGGGTTGGGTTAGGGTTTGGGTTGGTGTTAGTGTTGCGTTAGGGTTAAGGATAGGGCTAGGGTTTTGAATAGGGTTGGGTTGAAGCTAGGGTTAGGGTTAAGGATAGAGTTGGGTTAGGGTTAGAGGTAGTGTTGGATTAGGGTTGGTTTGGTGTTAGGGTTGGGGTTAGGGTTCGAGTTGGGGTTGGGTTAGGGTTAGGGTTAGGGTAGGGGTTAGAGTTGGGGTTGGGTTAGGGTTAAGGATAGGGTTAGGGTTAGGGTAGGGGTTAGAGTTGGGGTTGGGTTAGCGTTAGGTTAGGGTTAAGGATAGAGTTGGGTTTGGGTTAGGGTTGGGTTAGGTTTAGGTTAGTGTTGGGTTGGGTTGGGTTAGGGTTGGGTTAGGGTTTGGGGTGGTGTTAGGGTTAGGGTTGAGTTAGGGTTGGGTAAGGGTTAAGGATTGAGTTGTGTTAGGGTTAGGGTTGGGTTAGGGTTGGGTTGGTTTGGGTTAGGATTGGGTTAGGGTTGTTTAGAGTTAGGTTAGTGTTGGGTTGGGTTAGGATTGGGTTAGGGTTAAGGATAGAGTTGGGTTTGGGTTAGGGTTGGGTTAGGTTTAGGTTAGTGTTGGGTTGGGTTGTGTTAGGGTAGGGTTGGGTTAGTGTTGGGTTAGGGTTGGGTTGGTGTTAAGGTTAGGGTTGGGTTAGGGTTAGAGTTGGGGTTGGGTTATGGTTGGGTTAGGTTTAGGGTTGGGATAGGGTTAAGGATATAGTTGGGTTTGGGTTTGGGTTAGTGTTGGGTTGGGTTAGTATTGGGTTAGGGTTAAGGATAGAGTTGGGTTTGGGTTAGGGTTGGGTTAGGTTTAGGTTAGTGTTGGGTTGGGTTGGGTTAGGGTTGGGTTGGGTTGGTGTTAAGGTTAGGGTTGGGTTAGGGTTAGAGTTGGGGTTGGTTTATGGTTAGGTTTAGGGTTGGGATAGGGTTAAGGATAGAGTTGGGTAGGGTTAGGTTAGGATTCGGTTAGGATTGGGTTAGGGTTGGTTTAGGGTTAGGTTAGTGTTGGGTTGGCTTAGGATTGGGTTAGGGTTGGTTTAGGGTTAGGGTTAGGTTAGTGTTGGGTTGGGTTAGGGTTAGGGATGGTTTAGAGTTAGGGTTAGGTTAGTGTTGGGTTGGGTTGAAGCCAGCATGTGGATGGACTTGAGAATAAGGTTGGAGGATATATAGTTAATTATCTGACTGTATGGACTATAGAATAAGTTTTAGGATATATAGTTAATTTTCTGACTGTATTGACTTGAGAATAAGGTTGAGGATATATAGTTAATTCTCTGACTGTATTGACTATAGAATAAGGTTGAGGATATATAGATAATTCTCTGACTGTATTGACTTGAGAATAAGGTTTAGGATATATAGTTAATTCTCTGACTGTATTGACTATAGAATAAGGTTGAGGATATATAGTTAATTCTCTGACTGTATTGACTATAGAATAAGGTTGAGGATATATAGATAATTCTCTGACTGTATTGACTATAGAATAAGGTTTAGGATATATAGTTAATTCTCTGACTGTATTGACCCAATTGAACCCCATTTCTGGTCCTGTAAACAGAAACAGAACAACATACATGGAAATTAGTTCAACACGTTTTAGTGTATTTTTAGTATTAATCATGTTCATTTGTATCTCTCTCTGTATGACAGATTCTCAGTAGGTTTCCATGGTCCATTAACCTAACAGCCTGGCAGGTCTACACAGTGAGAGAGAGAGAGAGAGAGAGGGGAGAGGGGTGAGAGAGAGAGAGAGTGAGAGAGAGAGAGAGAGAGTGAGAGAGAGAGAGAGAACCAGTTTGGTTCATTGGACAGGTCAGAGTCTATGTTTGTGAGAGATAGGGGAGTGTGGAGACGAAGAGAGGAGCGAAGAGAGACAGGGAGACACTACAGACATTATCACAACCTACCACTAGAGGAAGAAAAATAAACTGTTTTGTTAGTTTGCCATTCTTACATTCATGGTCACAAAACATTCCTGTCATTGTGGCAGATAGAGAGAGAGAGAAGACTGGATAACACTCAGTCATCCTTTTTCAAATCAAATCAATCAAATTTTATTTGTCACATACACATGGTTAGCAGATGTTAATGCGAGTGTAGCGAAATGCTTGTGCTTCTAGTTCCGACAATGCAGTAATAACCAACAAGTAATCTAACTAACAATTCCAAAACTACTGTCTTGTACACAGTGTAAGGGGATAAAGAATATGTACATAAGGATTTATGAATGAGTGATGGTACAGAGCAGCATAGGCAAGATACAGTAGATGGTATCGAGTACAGTATGTACAAATGAGATGAGTATGTAAACAAAGTGGCATAGTTTAAAGTGGCTAGTGATACATGTATTACATAAGGATACAGTCAATGATATAGAGTACAGTATATACGTATGCATATGAGATGAATAATGTAGGGTAAGTAACATTATATAAGGTAGCATTGTTTAAAGTGGCTAGTGATATATTTACATCATTTCCCATCAATTCCCATTATTAAAGTGGCTGGAGTTGAGTCAGTGTCAGTGTGTTGGCAGCAGCCACTCAATGTTAGTGGTGGCTGTTTAACAGTCTGATGGCCTTGAGATAGAAGCTGTTTTTCAGTCTCTCGGTCCCAGCTTTGATGCACCTGTACTGACCTCGCCTTCTGGATGATAGCGGGGTGAACAGGCAGTGGCTCGGGTGGTTGATGTCCTTGATGATCTTTATGGCCTTCCTGTGACATCGGGTGGTGTAGGTGTCCTGGAGGGCAGGTAGTTTGCCCCCGGTGATGCGTTGTGCAGACCTCACCACCCTCTGGAGAGCCTTACGGTTGAGGGCGGAGCAGTTGCCGTACCAGGCGGTGATACAGCCCGCCAGGATGCTCTCGATTGTGCATCTGTAGAAGTTTGTGAGTGCTTTTGGTGACAAGCCGAATTTCTTCAGCCTCCTGAGGTTGAAGAGGCGCTGCTGCGCCTTCTTCACAATGCTGTCTGTGTGAGTGGACCAATTCAGTTTGTCTGTGATGTGTATGCCGAGGAACTTAAAACTTGCTACCCTCTCCACTACTGTTCCATCGATGTGGATAGGGGGGTGTTCCCTCTGCTGTTTCCTGAAGTCCACAATCATCTCCTTAGTTTTGTTGACGTTGAGTGTGAGGTTATTTTCCTGACACCACACTCCGAGGGCCCTCACCTCCTCCCTGTAGGCCGTCTCGTCGTTGTTGGTAATCAAGCCTACCACTGTTGTGTCGTCCGCAAACTTGATGATTGAGTTGGAGGCGTGAGTGGCCACGCAGTCGTGGGTGAACAGGGAGTACAGGAGAGGGCTCAGAACGCACCCTTGTGGGGCCCCAGTGTTGAGGATCAGCGGGGAGGAGATGTTGTTGCCTACCCTCACCACCTGGGGGCGGCCCGTCAGGAAGTCCAGTACCCAGTTGCACAGGGCGGGGTCGAGACCCAGGGTCTCGAGCTTGATGACGAGCTTGGAGGGTACTATGGTGTTGAATGCCGAGCTGTAGTCAATGAACAGCATTCTCACATAGGTATTCCTCTTGTCCAGATGGGTTAGGGCGGTGTGCAGTGTGGTTGAGATTGCATCGTCTGTGGACCTATTTGGGCGGTAAGCAAATTGGAGTGGGTCTAGGGTGTCAGGTAGGGTGGAGGTGATATGGTCCTTGACTAGTCTCTCAAAGCACTTCATGATGACGGAAGTGAGTGCTACGGGGCGGTAGTCGTTTAGCTCAGTTACCTTAGCTTTCTTGGGAACAGGAACAATGGTGGCCCTCTTGAAGCATGTGGGAACAGCAGACTGGTATAGGGATTGATTGAATATGTCCGTAAACACACCGGCCAGCTGGTCTGCGCATGCTCTGAGGGCGCGGCTGGGGATGCCGTCTGGGCCTGCAGCCTTGCGAGGGTTAACACGTTTAAATGTCTTACTCACCTCGGCTGCAGTGAAGGAGAGACCGCATGTTTTCGTTGCAGGCCGTGTCAGTGGCACTGTATTGTCCTCAAAGCGGGCAAAAAAGTGATTTAGTCTGCCTGGGAGCAGGACATCCTGGTCCGTGACTGGGCTGGATTTCTTCCTGTAGTCCGTGATTGACTGTAGACCCTGCCACATGCCTCTTGTGTCTGAGCCGTTGAATTGAGATTCTACTTTGTCTCTGTACTGACGCTTAGCTTGTTTGATAGCCTTGCGGAGGGAATAGCTGCACTGTTTGTATTCGGTCATGTTACCAGACACCTTCCCCTGATTAAAAGCAGTGGTTCGCGCTTTCAGTTTCACGCGAATGCTGCCATCAATCCATGGTTTCTGGTTAGGGAATGTTTTAATCGTTGCTATGGGAACGACATCTTCAACGCACGTTCTAATGAACTCACACACCGAATCAGCGTATTCGTCAATGTTGTTGTCTGACGCAATACGAAACATGTCCCAGTCCACGTGGTGGAAGCAGTCTTGGAGTGTGGAGTCAGCTTGGTCGGACCAGCGTTGGACAGACCTCAGCGTGGGAGCCTCTTGTTTTAGTTTCTGTCTGTAGGCAGGGATCAACAAAATGGAGTCGTGGTCAGCTTTTCCGAAAGGGGGGCGGGGCAGGGCCTTATATGCGTCGCGGAAGTTAGAGTAACAATGATCCAAGGTCTTTCCACCCCTGGTTGCGCAATCGATATGCTGATAAAATTTAGGGAGTCTTGTTTTCAGATTAGCCTTGTTAAAATCCCCAGCTACAGCCTCCGGATGAATGGTTTCCAGTTTGCAAAGAGTTAAATAAAGTTCGTTCAGAGCCATCGATGTGTCTGCCTGGGGGGGGATATATACGGCTGTGATTATAATCGAAGAGAATTCTCTTGGTAGATAATGCGGTCTACATTTGATTGTGAGGAATTCTAAATCAGGTGAACAGAAGGATTTGAGTTCCTGTATGTTTCTTTAATCACACCATGTCATATCATGTCATGTCAAACATGTCAAACATGTCATGTCACCATGTTTTTATGTCTCTAATTGGTTTGGTCTGGGTGTGATGTGGGGTGGGCATTCTATGTTTTGTTTTCTGTGTTTCTTTATTTCTATGTTTTGGCCAGGTATGGTTCTCAATCAAAAAAATCAGAAAAACTCCCAAGATGGCATAGCAGTTCAGACGTCTTTTGTCCTCGTCTTGTCGTGTCCCGTATATATATATATATATATTTACAACTTTTTTCACATACATTTTATTTTTATTTTCCATCAACTCATCTTCAAAACACTCTCCTGCAACCCGCCTCACCAATTGATATTTATAAAAAAGTATTATTTACCTCAAATCTGTAATCCTCCAAGAAGCTAGCCAGAAACTAGCCAGAAGCTAGCCAGGAGCTAGCCAGAAGCTAGCCCAGAAGCTAATCCAGAAGCTAATCAGAAGCTAGTTCAGAAGCTAGTTAGCTTCTTTACTGGCAAATCGTTAGTATTCAGCTAACCACGGTTTGTGGTCATCAGCTATCCTTTAGCTCGAAAATCTTTCGCCAGTTTTGTACAGCACAGCGGGGCTCGGAACGGAACATACCGGACCAATTTTTCTCTCCATGTCCCTGGATTTCAACTGCTCTCTGGACATTCATACCTGGATCTCACAGCTAGCTAGCTGCTATCCGTGTGACTATCGGCTTTCGTCGATTCCGGAGCAAACATCAATTATTCCGGAGCTAGCCAGCTCCGTCAATCACTCCTGAGTTCCATCAATCACTCCTGGGCTGCAGTCACCTATCCGGACCCGTTTTACTGCCTACGCGGAGCCCCACCGGGCCTTCACAACTGGACTGCCGACGTTATCTACCCGAAGGAGTTATCCGGCTGGCTCCTCCGTCGCGACGTTACCTGAATGCCCATCTGCGGCCTGCTAACCGTTAGCTGTCTTACCGGCTGCTATCTGAATAGACAATCGGACAATTTATTTATTTTTATTATTATTATGTTTTCTTCTTGGGCCTCTATAACTATATCTATTGTTTTTATTTTTGTTGTTGTTGTGTGATTTGGATTAATCCCCTCTACCACACGGAACCCCACTAATCTACTGACGGAACGCAAGAGGTGGCTAATAACAGACCTCCATCCTATGCTAGCTTGTGACCGATGGCCTGGCTAGCTGTCTAAATCGCCGTGCCCCCCAACCAACCTCTCCACTCACTGGACACTTTTGATCACTCGACTTAGCATGCATCTCCTTAATGTCAATATGTCTTGTCCATTGCTGTTCTCGTTAGTGTTTATTGGTTTATTTCACTGTAGAGCCTCTAGTCCTGCTCACTATACCTTATCCAACCTATTAGTTCCACCACCCAGACATGCAATGACATCTCCTGGTTTCAATGATGTTTCTAGCGACAATATCTCTCTCTTCATCACTCAATACCTAGGTTCACCTCCACTGTATTCACATCCTACCATACCTTTGTCTGTACATTATACCTTGATGCTATTTTATCGCCCCCAGAAACCTCCTTTTACTCTCTGTTCCAGACGTTCTAGACGACCAATTCTTATTGCTTTTAGCCGCACCCTTATTCTACTCCTCCTATGTTCCTCTGGCGATGTAGAGGTGAATCCAGGCCCTGCAGTGCCTAGCTCCACTCCTATTCCCCAGGTGCTCTCTTTTGACGACTTCTGTAACCGTAATAGCCTTGGTTTCATGCATGTTAACATTAGAAGCCTCCTCCCTAAGTTTGTTCTATTCACTGCTTTAGCACACTCTGCCAACCCGGATGTTCTAGCTGTGTCTGAATCCTGGCTTAGGAAGACCACAAAAAAATCTGAAATTTTAATTCCAAACTACAACATTTTCAGACAAGATAGAACTGCCAAAGGGGGTGGTGTTGCAATCTACTGCAAAGATAGCCTGCAGATTTCTGTCCTGCTATCCAGGTCTGTACCCAAGCAATTTGAACTTCTACTTTTAAAAATCCACCTCTCTAAAAACAAGTCTCTCACCGTTGCCGCCTGCTATAGACCACCCTCTGCCACCAGCTGTGCTCTGGACACCATATGTGAACTGATTGCCCCCCATCTATCTTCAGAGCTCGTGCTGCTAGGCGACCTAAACTGGAACATGCTTAACACCCCAGCCATCCTACAATCTAAACTTGATGCCCTCAATCTCACACAAATTATCAATGAACCTACCAGGTACCTCCCCAAAGCCTTAAACACGGGCACCCTCATAGATATCATCCTAACCAACTTCCCCTCTAAATACACCTCTGCTGTCTTCAACCAAGATCTCAGCGATCACTGCCTCATTGCCTGCATACGTAATGGGTCAGCAGTCAAACGACTTCCACTCACCACTGTAAAATGCTCCCTGAAACACTTCAGCGAGCAGGCCTTTCTAATCGACCTGGCCGGGGTATCCTGGAAGGATATTGATCTCATCCCGTCAGTAGAGGATGCCTGGATATTTTTTTAAAATGCCTTCGTAACCATCTTAAATAAACATGCCCCATTCAAGACATTTTCAACCAGGAACAGATCCCTTGGTTCTCCCCAGACCTGACTGCCCTTAACCAACACAAAAACATCCTATGGTGTTCTGCATTAGCATCGAACAGCCCCCGTGATATGCAGCTGTTCAGGGAAGCTAGAAACCATTATACACAGGCAGTTAGAAAAGCCAAGGCTAGCTTTTTCAAGCAGAAATTTGCTTCCTGCAACACTAACTCAAAAAAGTTCTGGGACACTGTAAAGTCCATGGAGAATAAGAACACCTCCCAGCTGCCCACTGCACTGAAGATAGGAAACACTGTCACCACTGATAAATCCACCATAATTGAGAATTTCAATAAGCATTTTTCTACAGCTGGCCATGCTTTCCACCTGGCTACGCCTACCCCGGTCAACAGCACTGCACCCCCAACAGCAACTCGCCCAAGCCTGCCCCATTTCTCCTTCTCCCAAATCCGTTCAGCTGATGTTCTGAAAGAGCTGCAAAATCTGGACCCCTACAAATCAGCCGGGCTAGACAATCTGGACCCTTTCTTTCTAAAATTATCTGCCAAAATTGTTGCCACTCCTATTACTAACCTGTTCAACCTCTCTTTCGTGTCGTCTGAGATTCCCAAAGATTGGAAAGCAGCTGCGGTCATCCCCCTCTTCAAAGGGGGGGACACTCTTGACCCAAACTGCTAAAGACCTATATCTATCCTACCATGCCTTTCTAAGGTCTTCGAAAGCCAAGTCAACAAACAGATTACCGACCATTTTGAATCTCACCATACCTTCTCTGCTATGCAATCTGGTTTCAGAGCTGGTCATGGGTGCACCTCAGCCACGCTCAAGGTCCTAAACAATATCTTAACCGCCATCGATAAGAAACATTACTGTGCAGCCGTATTCATTGATCTGGCCAAGGCTTTCGACTCTGTCAATCACCACATCCTCATCGGCAGACTCGACAGCCTTGGTTTCTCAAATGATTGCCTCGCCTGGTTCACCAACTACTTCTCTGATAGAGTTCAGTGTGTCAAATCGGAGGGTCTGCTGTCCGGACCTCTGGCAGTCTCTATGGGGGTGCCACAGGGTTCAATTCTTGGACCGACTCTCTTCTCTGTATACATCAATGAGGTCGCTCTTGCTGCTGGTGAGTCTCTCATCCACCTCTACGCAGACGACACCAATCTGTATACTTCTGGCCCTTCTTTGGACACTGTGTTAACAACCCTCCAGGCAAGCTTCAATGCCATACAACTCTCCTTCCGTAGCCTCCAATTGCTCTTAACTACAAGTAAAACTAAATGCATGCTCTTCAACCGATCGCTACCTGCACCTACCCGCCTGTCCAACATCACTACTCTGGACGGCTCTGACTTAGAATACGTGGACAACTACAAATACTTAGGTGTCTGGTTAGACTGTAAACTCTCCTTCCAGACCCATATCAAACATCTCCAATCCAAAGTTAAATCTAGAATATGCTTCCTATTTCGCAACAAAGCATCCTTCACTCATGCTGCCAAACATACCCTTGTAAAACTGACCATCCTACCAATCCTCGACTTTGGCGATGTCATTTACAAAATAGCCTCCAATACCCTACTCAACAAATTGGATGCAGTCTATCACAGTGCAATCTGTTTTGTCACCAACCATTGCGACCTGTACACTCTCGTTGGCTGGCCCTCGCTTCATACTCGTCGCCAAACCCACTGGCTCCATGTCATCTACAAGACCCTGCTAGGTAAAGTCCCCCCTTATCTCAGCTCGCTGGTCACCATAGCATCTCCCACCTGTAGCACACGCTCCAGCAGGTATATCTCTCTAGTCTCCCCCAAAACCAATTCTTTCTTTGGCCGCCTCTCCTTCCAGTTCTCTGCTGCCAATGACTGGAACGAACTACAAAAATCTCTGAAACTGGAAACACTTATCTCCCTCACTAGCTTTAAGCACCAACTGTCAGAGCAGCTCACAGATTACTGCACCTGTACATAGCCCACCTATAATTTAGCCCAAACAACTACCTCTTTCCCAACTGTATTTAATTAATTTATTTATTTTGCTCCTTTGCACCCCATTATTTTTTTTTCTACTTTGCACATTCTTCCAATGCAAAACGACCATTCCAGTGTTTTACTTGCTATATTGTATTTACTTTGCCACCATGGCCTTTTTTGCCTTTACCTCCCTTCTCACCTCATTTGCTCACATCGTATATAGACTTGTTTATACTGTATTATTGACTGTATGTTTGTGTAACTCTGTGTCGTTGTATCTGTCGAACTGCTTTGCTTTATCTTGGCCAGGTCGCAATTGTAAATGAGAACTTGTTCTCAACTTGCCTACCTGGTTAAATAAAGGTGAAATAAAAATAAATGTATAAATAAAATCAGGGACAGCTGTCTATCGTTGTCTCTGATTGGGAACCATACTTAGGCAGCCCTTTCGCTCCTTTCAGTGTGGAGAGTTAACTTTGTTAGTGGCTCTTTGCCCTGTAAGCTTCACTGTTGTTTTAATTTGTTGTTTTGTTGGTGACATTTGTACGACAAACGTACGCTCTCCACCCTGCACCTTAGTCTTCTACCAGCATCGGCCGTGACAGTATGTAGGGAATAGGGTGTTATAGAGCTCTGGGCAAAGTAGTGCACTATGTAGGGAATAGGGTGTTATAGAGCTCTGATCAAAAGTAGTGCACTATGTAGGGAATAGGGTGTTATAAATCTCTGGTCTAAAGTAGTGCACTACAGTATGTAGGGAATAGGGTGTTATAGAGCTCTGGTCAAAAGTAGTGCACTATGTAGGGAATAGGGTGTCATAGAGCTCTGTTCAAAGTAGTGTACTCTATTGGGAATAGGGTGCCACTTTGGGACAGAAACTCTGACTTGAATCACTGGTCCTGGAGACTGCTAGTTGTTCATACGGTGTTGTTTTTAATGATTAACCTTGAAATGCAGTGGTCTGAATCAGGGTCACACAGTGTTGTTATTAATGATTAACCTTGAAATGCAGTGGTCTGAATCAGGGTCACACAGTGTTGTTATTAATGATTAACCTTGAAATGCAGTGGTCTGAATCAGGGTCACACAGTGTTGTTATTAATGATTAACCTTGAAATGCAGTGGTCTGAATCAGGGTCACACAGTGTTGTTTTTAATGATTAACCTTGAAATGCAGTGGGCTGAATCAGGGTCACACAGTGTTGTTATTAATGATTAACCTTGAAATGCAGTGGTCTGAATCAGGGTCACACAGTGTTGTTATTAATGATTAACCTTGAAATGCAGTGGTCTGAATCAGGGTCACACAGTGTTGTTTTTAATGATTAACCTTGAAATGCAGTGGTCTGAATCAGGGTCACACAGTGTTGTTATTAATGATTAACCTTGAAATGCAGTGGTCTGAATCAGGGTCACACAGTGTTGTTTTTAATGATTAACCTTGAAATGCAGTGGTCTGAATCAGGGTCACACAGTGTTGTTATTAATGATTAACCTTGAAATGCAGTGGTCTGAATCAGGGTCACACAGTGTTGTTTTTAATGATTAACCTTGAAATGCAGTGGTCTGAATCAGGGTCACACAGTGTTGTTATTAATGATTAACCTTAAAATGCATTGGTCTGAATCAGGGTCACACAGTGTTGTTATTAATGATTAACCTTGAAATGCAGTGGTCTGAATCAGGGTCACACAGTGTTGTTATTAATGATTAACCTTAAAATGCAGTGGTCTGAATCAGGGTCACACAGTGTTGTTATTAATGATTAACCTTAAAATGCAGTGGGCTGAATCAGGGTCACACAGTGTTGTTATTAATGATTCACCTTAAAATGCAGTGGGCTGAATCAGGGTCACACAGTGTTGTTATTAATGATTAACCTTAAAATGCAGTGGTCTGAATCAGGGTCACACAGTGTTGTTATTAATGATTCACCTTAAAATGCAGTGGGCTGAATCAGGGTCACACAGTGTTGTTATTAATGATTAACCTTGAAATGCAGTGGTCTGAATCAGGGTCACACAGTGTTGTTATTAATGATTAACCTTGAAATGCAGTGGTCTGAATCAGGGTCACACAGTGTTGTTATTAATGATTAACCTTGAAATGCAGTGGTCTGAATCAGGGTCACACAGTGTTGTTATTAATGATTAACCTTGAAATGCAGTGGGCTGAATCAGGGTCACACAGTGTTGTTATTAATGATTAACCTTGAAATGCAGTGGTCTGAATCAGGGTCACACAGTGTTGTTATTAATGATTCACCTTAAAATGCAGTGGTCTGAATCAGGGTCACACAGTGTTGTTATTAATGATTAACCTTGAAATGCAGTGGTCTGAATCAGGGTCACACAGTGTTGTTTTTAATGATTCACCTTAAAATGCAGTGGTCTGAATCAGGGTCACACAGTGTTGTTATTAATGATTAACCTTGAAATGCAGTGGGCTGAATCAGGGTCACACAGTGTTGTTATTAATGATTAACCTTGAAATGCAGTGGTCTGAATCAGGGTCACACAGTGTTGTTATTAATGATTAACCTTGAAATGCAGTGGTCTGAATCAGGGTCACACAGTGTTGTTATTAATGATTAACCTTGAAATGCAGTGGTCTGAATCAGGGTCACACAGTGTTGTTATTAATGATTAACCTTAAAATGCAGTGGTCTGAATCAGGGTCACACAGTGTTGTTATTAATGATTAACCTTGAAATGCAGTGGTCTGAATCAGGGTCACACAGTGTTGTTATTAATGATTAACCTTAAAATGCAGTGGTCTGAATCAGAGTCACACAGTGTTGTTATTAATGATTAACCTTAAAATGCAGTGGTCTGAATCAGAGTCACACAGTGTTGTTATTAATGATTAACCTTGAAATGCAGTGGTCTGAATCAGAGTCACACAGTGTTGTTATTAATGATTAACCTTAAAATGCAGTGGTCTGAATCAGAGTCACACAGTGTTGTTATTAATGATTAACCTTGAAATGCAGTGGTCTGAATCAGGGTCACACAGTGTTGTTATTAATGATTAACCTTGAAATGCAGTGGTCTGAATCAGGGTCACACAGTGTTTGTTGGAAGTCTTAATTAAACAAATCTACTTTGAGACAAAGGTATCACCACAAACACATGGTTCTGGGCTTAAAGAAAGAAGACACCTGTACCATGTCAGATATGGAGTTGAAATACATTAAATGTTGAGTTGCATCCCAATATTACACTTTATATACATCACAGAAGACTGAAATATAACAAAACTATTTGGCCGAGAAACACCGGATTTTCAGCCTTAAAAAACAATTAATGTTTATTAATTATAAAAAATATGAATAACATTCCATCTTCGAGGTCACTAGGTAATCTGACTGCAGGAAAGCAGTAGCTACACAGTGATTGTGTAAACCCATGGCTTGAATACAAAGTGAATCAGTAACTAAAATGACACACAGGTTCTTGACATTGGGGAGGTGAATAAACTGTTCCCAACGTTTCTTTCTCAGCACAAAGGAAAATGTCTCAATGACTTGACATGTTCTGGTTGTGAATTCAGGCTACAAGGTAAGGATCCTGTGTGTAGAGACATTAAATGTCTGGTGTTATTTTAGTATAGTGTCTGACAGTAAAACACTCAGATGTAACAGTCCATTTCACCAGCTACGTGACAGTTCAATCATACAAAATGGCGCTAACTGGGTTAGGGTTAGGGAACATGTTGTTCATATATTCCTATATTCTGGTTATTTTACAATTTGTGTATGTTTTATGTATAAATTGTAAATCTTCTTTCAGAATATCAGAACATGTGTTGTTTTCTAAATTCCAATGAGCTCCTGCTTCCTGTGTAATTTGGTATGAAACCACTGAACAGACTTTTCTTAACATTAATATTATGAACTGAATTCAGTAACAGCATCATAATATCATACCTGTTGAACAAAGCAACACACTAGAATGAGAGAAATTATTATAAGAGAAAGTGAAACATTATTATTATTATTATTATATATTATATTGTTATTATTGTTATTATTGTTATTATTATTATTATTATTATTGTTATTATTATTAATATTATTATTAATATTATTATTGTTAGTTCCACTAGATGGATAAAAGGTGAACAATATCAATCACAACTACATGTTCATGTGATGCATTAAATCACCTGACTGTTTGGATGTGTCTGTTAGTAAATGTTTTATTTCTAAGAGATAATGAATAAAAGAGAACAATTGACCTTCAATAATTAGTTGTCACTGTGTTAACCACAACCAACATGTTGGATCTCTGTTTAGTTGTCACTGTGTTAACCACAACCAACATGTTGGATCTCTGTTTAGTTGTCACTGTGTTAACCACAACCAACATGTTGGATCTCTGTTTAGTTGTCACTGTGTTAACCACAACCAACATGTTGGATCTCTGTTTAGTTGTCACTGTGTTAACCACAACCAACATGTTGGATCTCTGTTTAGTTGTCACTGTGTTAACCACAACCAACATGTTGGATCTCTGTTTAGTTGTCACTGTGTTAACCACAACCAACATGTTGGATCTCTGTTTAGTTGTCACTGTGTTAACCACAACCAACATGTTGGATCTCTGTTTAGTTGTCACTGTGTTAACCACAACCAACATGTTGGATCTCTGTTTAGTTGTCACTGTGTTAACCACAACCAACATGTTGGATCTCTGTTTAGTTGTCACTGTGTTAACCACAACAACATGTTGGATCTCTGTTTAGGGGACAGTGCATTAAAATGAGTCTCTCTGGGAAGAGTGAGGAGGAGGTCCCTGCCCCTAAAATGAGTCTCTCTGGGGAGAGAGAGGAGGGGGGCCCTGCCTCTAAAATGAGTCTTTCAGGGGAACATGATACCAAAGCTAAGAGGTGAGATGACAATATTGTTTAAGAACTTATAGTTTGTTTCTAAAACGTTTTATCCACAATGTTTTTACATTTGTTATTTTGCATTAGAAATTATTGTTTATGGGAACCTTCATGTGTCTGTAAAATATTGTTGTTTTCAGATTTTAATTCATAGATTTTTGTGTATGAATTTTTGTTTTGCAAAACGCTATATAGCTAGAATTAAATGTTTGTATCCTGTATATTTGACTGTGATATGTGGATGTCGCACCAGCAAACACACTGGAATTTTAGCATGACACAATCATTTAGCCTACTCTTAATTATTGCCTAATATGTTGGCATGCATAACCTTGTTGTTTTTACTGTCTGAGTATACAGTATATATAGAATATATATAGAACCCTTTATAGGAGGTTAGGAAGTGTCTGAGTATACAGTATATATAGAATATATATAGAACCCTTTATAGGAGGTTAGGAAGTGTCTGAGTATACAGTATATATAGAATATATATAGAACCCTTTATAGGAGGTTAGGAAGTGAGGTTAGGAAGTGTCTGAGTATACAGTATATATAGAATATATATATAGAACCCTCTATAGGAGGTTAGGAAGTGTCTGAGTATACAGTATATATAGAATATATATAGAACCCTTTATAGGAGGTCAGGAAGTGTCTGAGTATACAGTATATATAGAATATATATATATAACCCTTTATAGGAGGTTAGGAAGTGTCTGAGTATACAGTATATATAGAACCCTTTATAGGAGGTTAGGAAGTGTCTGAGTATACTGTATATATAGAATATATATAGAACCCTTTATAGGAGGTTAGGAAGTGTCTGAGTATACAGTATATATAGAACCCTTTATAGGAGGTTAGGAAGTGTCTGAGTATACTGTATATATAGAATATATATAGAACCCTTTATAGGAGGTTAGGAAGTGTCTGAGTATACAGTATATATAGAATATATATAGAACCCTTTATAGGAGGTTAGCCTGTCTGAGTATACAGTATATATTTAACCCTTTATAGGAGGTTAGCCTGTCTTAGTATACAGTATATATTTAACCCTTTATAGGAGGTTAGGAAGTGTCTGAGTATACAGTGTATATATAGAATATATATAGAACCCTTTATAGGAGGTTAGGAAGTGTCTGAGTATACAGTGTATATATAGAATATATATAGAACCCTTTATAGGAGGTTAGGAAGTGTCTGAGTATACAGTATATATAGAATATATATAGAACCCTTTATAGGAGGTTAGGAAGTGTCTGAGTATACAGTATATATAGAATATATATAGAACCCTTTATAGGAGGTTAGGAAGTGTCTGAGTATACAGTATATATAGAACCCTTTATAGGAGGTTAGGAAGTGTCTGAGTATACAGTATATATAGAATATATATAGAACTCTTTATAGGAGGTTAGGAAGTGTCTGAGTATACAGTATATATAGAATATATATAGAACCCTTTATAGGAGGTTAGGAAGTGTCTGAGTATACAGTATATATAGAATATATATAGAACCCTTTATAGGAGGTTAGGAAGTGTCTGAGTATACAGTATATATAGATCCCTTTATAGGAGGTTAGGAAGTGTCTGAGTATACAGTATATATAGAATATATATAGAACCCTTTATAGGAGGTTAGGAAGTGTCTGAGTATACAGTATATATAGAATATATATAGAACCCTTTATAGGAGGTTAGGAAGTGTCTGAGTATACAGTATATATAGAATATATATAGAACTCTTTATAGGAGGTTAGGAAGTGTCTGAGTATACAGTATATATATAATATATATATAACCCTTTATAGGAGGTTAGGAAGTGTCTGAGTATACAGTATACCACCTAACTAAAACGTATGTCCCTGTCCTCTTTTTGAAGACGTGGCCAATTTAGACAGCCAGAAGACATTTTTTCATTAAGAAAAAGCACTTTTTTTTGACTACTTGTTGTTTCTAAATGGCTGCTGGGTAATTTGAAATGCATCGAAATGTTCGTTCGTAGGCATCGAATTGAGTGAAAAGCTGCGCAGTGTCACTGAGTTCGAAAACAAATTAATAAATCTAGCTAGTTGATTTGTAGATCTGATGCAGTTGCTACTTCAGATTATGAGCCAAGCAGGTGTTGTGAATGAGTTATGTAGTACCTACAGAAGGCCACAGGGAGGAGCAAGAGACCTATAAACCCATACTGTTTTTTACCTTTAAATCCCTAAACCTCACAATCAATCAAATGTATTTATAAAGCCCTTTTTACATCAGCATCTAACTCTACGTATTACCTATTTAGCATTAACCTGAACCCTAATTATTTTAGAAACTGGTTTAGTAATAATATTATGTTAGTAAATACCATTATAGTACTAAATAGCACTGATTATTTTGTTAATCAAAACCTGTCCCAGCATTTTGCTGTTATTGTTTTGTTATTTTATTATATTTATTATTGTAAGGCAGAACACTTGATCAACAAGACACATGTTTTATTTCTCAAATGTGTTTTGAACTGGGTGATCTAGCGACCTCTATGTGAAAGTCCAGCAATTGGCATATGAAAGGTGGGGTAGATTTGAGATCTAAGGAATTAACCAGAAAAATACACTTTATTTCTCAGCTGCCCCACCAATGTCTGTAGGTGAATTAATAACTTGTAATTGCAAAATGTCCAATAGACGGCAGCATAAGACCAAGAAGCATCAGTAACAGGCTACAAGCAGCAATATCATTGACATAAAATAGCATGCAACCACAGACTATATGTCCCATTATTTTCTAAAATGGTCACTTATTACTTTAGTTAGCTGTATATCTCCTATTAGGGCTGTGTTGCTTTTGGGTGAGAAAAAAAGTAACTATAGCAGGTATTGAATCCCAGGTAAATAATCACTAGTCAGAACCTCAACCTCAGTATACATTCATTATAAAAATCATCTTAATATCTGATATTGCGAGTAAACAACCTCGAGAGTGCGTCTTCCAGCCCTCTGATAAATTACATCATTCAACCCTCCCGGTTAGTAAATTTACCTCAACATGCCCCCGGAGAAGGCAGAGTAACGACACCAGCATTTTAGCGGGGCTGACAGACTGACTACAACGCTCGCGTCGCTAAATTCATTTCGTTATTAAAAATGACACACTGCTCTCGCGCGCCAACGAGCGTCTAGAAGTCAGTTCTATTTGTGACGCAGTTCGCGCTGCATCTCCTCATTGGTTTATAGAAGCAGGTACCCACGTGCCATCTCCTCATTGGTTTATAGAAGCAGGTACCCACGTGCCATCTCCTCATTGGTTTATAGAAGCAGGTACCCACGTGCCATCTCCTCATTGGTTTATAGAAGCAGGTACCCACGTGCCATCTCCTCATTGGTTTATAGAAGCAGGTACCCACGTGCCATCTCCTCATTGGTTTATAGAAGCAGGTACCTACGTGCCATCTCCTCATTGGTTTATAGAAGCAGTACCCACGTGCCATCTCCTCATTGGTTTATAGAAGCAGGTACCCACGTGCCATCTCCTCATTGGTTTATAGAAGCAGGTACCCACGTGCCATCTCCTCATTGGTTTATAGAAGCAGGTACCCACGTGCCATCTTATTTAGCAAAAAAACATAACTTAACATAAACATAACTTATTTAAACAATTAAAGCTAATTTACGAACATTTCTGAATATGAATATATAGCTTTTTGGAATGAAACTCTTATGTTTCTCTGAGCTCAGAGTAGTTGAGAGATGTAATGTTTGTCTCTGTTGTGTTGAAGTCCAATCAAGCAGGAGAGACCAGCCTTCCCTGTTCCCAGCTGTGTGTCCATGAAGAGTGACCGGTCTATGGAACCTCCTATAACGTTTAGAGAGGGAGACTTTTCTACTGAACAAAGGTAAGAATAACTCATGGGTCCTGGTCAGTGAGTTAAACAACACTGTCTCTAGTCATTTCTCCTCTTCATAATCCATAGGCTAATCATTTTGACCATTTTCATAGTCCTAAAACAACATTAAACAAACAGCACATTCCCTGTGTGTGTGTGTGTGTGTGTGTGTGTGTGTGTGTGTGTGTGTGTGTGTGTGTGTGTGTGTGTGTGTGTGTGTGTACTCCCTGGATGAGGAGATGTAATCTCATGTTTTGTCCACAGAAACCAACAGGAGAGATCAGAGTCAGAGATTCTCAGTGGTCAGTCTTCCCAGAGTCATCAAACAGACCTGGCCTCCATATTCAGTGTATGTGGTCCTGTTATGTACATTTTGTTTTTGTTTACCTCAAGCAAAGTTGCTCTGTCAATCATTCATTAATGTGTTAATGAGAAAGCATTTATTCTCTTGCTTAACTTATTTATTTGATTTATTTCAGTTGCTTGAAGAGAAAATTATGACATTTGTGAAGAACGAGCTGAAGATGTTCAAGAGGATTCTTAGTCCAGAACTCCCAGAAGGCTTTGAGAGTCAGAAGCAGGATAAGGAAGTGGTGGATGCTGAAGATGAGAAGCAGGAGAGCAGTGCCAGAGAGGGGGCTTTGAAGATCACACTGCACATCCTGAGGAAAATGAACCAGAAGGAGCTTGCTGACACACTGGAGAAATGTAAAATCTGTCTGCCTCATGTTGAATTATGTTTTATAACATTTAAAAGCTGTAGCTA
Organism: Oncorhynchus mykiss; assembly: GCF_013265735.2. Classification (NCBI taxonomy): domain Eukaryota; kingdom Metazoa; phylum Chordata; class Actinopteri; order Salmoniformes; family Salmonidae; genus Oncorhynchus; species Oncorhynchus mykiss. The sequence continues at coordinate 67,909,052 of NC_048577.1, forward strand.
AAGTACAGCTAAAGTAGCTGTGTAACTCAATGATATTGTAGCAGCCTTAACACTGTAATTTTTCAGAGTAAATAACTCACGGACACTAGAGAAGCTTTAACCAAGTTTAATTCTTACCAAAGGGTCGGTACAGCTGTTATTCAGACAACAAAACATCTGACACAAGCACTGATATTTAACCCTTTCTCCTAGGCTGAGTCTCCTCCTCCTTGTTATTCAGAGAACAAAACATCTGACACAAGCACTGATATTTAACCCTTTCTCCTAGGCTGAGTCTCCTCCTCCTTGTTATTCAGACGACAAAACATCTGACACAAGCACTGATATTTAACCCTTTCTCCTAGGCTGAGTCTCCTCCTCCTTGTTATTCAGACGACAAAACATCTGACACAAGCACTGATATTTAACCCTTTCTCCTAGGCTGAGTCTCCTCCTCCACAGCCTAACAGCCAATGTATCTCTGTTGCTATACAAACATTAGTGATATCTGTTCTTCCTCACTTCATATGACCCCCCTCCATCACTAATCCATGACTCTCTCCCCTTATCAATGCCTGCCACATGTAATCACTTCCCTGCACCAACACATTCCAAGCTTAGTGCACTATATACCTTCCTCCTATAACCATTACCTTCTGGTGTAGACCCTCCACTATATACCTTCCTCCTATAACCATTAACTTCTAGTGTAGACCCTCCACTATATACCTTCCTCCTATAACCATTACCTTCTGGTGTAGACCCTCCACTATATACCTTCCTCCTACAGATACCCATTACCTTCTGGTGTAGACCCTCCACTATATACCTTCCTCCTATAACCATTACCTTCTGGTCTAGACCCTCCACTATATACCTTCCTCCTATAACCATTACCTTCTGGTCTAGACCCTCCACTCTATACCTTCCTCCTATAACCATTACCTTCTGGTGTAGACCCTCCACTATATACCTTCCTCCTATAACCATTACCTTCTGGTGTAGACCCTCCACTATATACCTTCCTCCTATAACCATTACCTTCTGGTGTAGACCCTCCACTATATACCTTCCTCCTATAACCAGTACCTTCTGGTGTAGACCCTCCACTATATACCTTCCTCCTACAGATACCCATTACCTTCTGGGGTAGACCCTCCACTATATACCTTCCTCCTATACCCATTACCTTCTGATGTAGCCCCTCCACTATATACCTTCCTCCTATAACCATTTCCTTCTGGTGTAGACCCTCCACTATATACCTTCCTCCTATAACCATTACCTTCTGGTGTAGACCCTCCACTATATACCTTCCTCCTATAACCATTTCCTTCTGGTGTAGACCCTCCACTATATACCTTCCTCCTATAACCATTACCTTCTGGTGTAGACCCTCCACTATATACCTTCCTCCTACAGATACCCATTAACTTCTGGTGTAGACCCTCCACTATATAACTTCCTCCTACAGATACCCATTACCTTCTGGTGTAGACCCTCCACTATATACCTTCCTCCTACAGATACCCATTACCTTCTGGTGTAGACCCTCCACTATATACCTTCCTCCTACAGATACCCATTAACTTCTGGTGTAGACTCTCCACTATATACCTTCCTCCTACAGATACCCATTACCTTCTGGTGTAGACCCTCCACTATATACCTTCCTCCTATAACCATTACCTTCTGGTCAAGACCCTCCACTATATACCTTCCTCCTACAGATACCCATTACCTTCTGCTGTAGACCCTCCAGTATATACCTTCCTCCTATAACCATTACCTTATAGTGTAGACCCTCTACTATATACCTTCCTCCTACAGATAGCCGTTACCTTCTGGTGTAGACCCTCCACTATATACCTTCCTCCTACAGATACCCATTACCTTCTGCTGTAGACCCTCCAGTATATACCTTCCTCCTATAACCATTACCTTCTGGTGTAGACCCTCCACTATATACCTTCCTCCTACAGATACCCATTACCTTCTGCTGTAGACCCTCCACTATAAACCTTCCTCCTACAGATACCCATTACCTTCTGGTGTAGACCCTCCACTATATACCTTCCTCCTATAACCATTACCTTCTGGTGTAGACCCTCCACTATATACCTTCCTCCTATAACCATTACCTTCTGGTGTAGACCCTCCACTATATACCTTCCTCCTATAACCATTACCTTCTGGTGTAGACCCTCCACTATATACCTTCCTCCTACAGATACCCATTACCTTCTGGTGTAGACCCTCCACTATATACCTTCCTCCTATAATCATTATCTTCTGGTGTAGACCTTCTAAACCTCAGCAGTCCTTCAGTGACATGAATATTCTCAAAACAACACCTAGTGACCTCATGAAGTAGCGGCAGGGATGTGCTGTGTTGATTGATTGAGAGAGAGAGAGAGAGATTTAATAATATAAGTCACACCAGTCTGTAATGCATTCTAAAAACATTTACAGATTTAGACAGTCAGTTACGGGAATAAATTATCATAATTTACAACTTTATAACAGTCCTTCAATATTGTAGGCATTAAGATAGATGTAATATTAATATCCTCTGTGTAATTTCTTCATTCAGATGAGCTTGCTGTGATTTGCCAACGTGAACTCAAATCTAATCTAAAGAAGAAGTTTCAATGTGTATTTGAGGGGATCGCTAAACAAGGAAACCCAACACTTCTCAATAAGATCTACACAGAGCTCTACATCACAGAGGGTGGAACAGGAGAGGTCAATAATGAACATGAGCTGAGACAGATTGAGACAACAACCAGGAAACAAGCAAGACCAGAGACTGCAGTCAAATGTAACGACATCTTTAAACCCTTAACTGGACAAGACAAACCTATCAGAACTGTGCTGACAAAGGGAGTCGCTGGCATTGGAAAAACAGTCTCTGTGCAGAAGTTCATTCTGGACTGGGCTGAAGGAAAAGCAAATCAGGATGTCCAATTTGTATTTTCATTCCCTTTTCGGGTGCTGAATTTGATGAAAGAGGACAAACACACTTTGATTGAACTTCTTAATCACTTCTCAATGGAAACCAAACAATCAAGAATCTCCAACTACGACAAGTACAAAGTTCTGTTTATCTTTGATGGTCTGGATGAGTGCCGACTGCCCCTAGACTTCCAGAAGAACAAGATCAGTTGTGACGTCACAGAGTCAACCTCAGTGGATGTTCTGCTGACAAATCTCATCAGGGGAAATCTGCTTCCCTCTGCTCTCCTCTGGATAACTACCCGACCTGCAGCAGCCAATAAGATCCCTTCAGGGTGTGTTAACCAGGTGACAGAGGTACGAGGGTTTAATGACCCACAGAAGGAGGAGTACTTCAGGAAGAGATTCAGTGCCGAGGACCTGGCCAGCAGAATCATCTCACACATAAAGACATCAAGGAGCCTCCACATCATGTGCCACATTCCAGTCTTCTGTTGGATTTCTGCAACAGTCCTTGAACACATGCTGAAACATAAGATAGAAGAGATGCCCAAGACTCTGACTGAGATGTACACACACCTTGTGGAGTTTTATACCAAGCAGAAGAATGAAAAGTATCTTGGGAAAGAAGAGACAGGTCCACACTGGAATAAAGAGAGCATTCTGTCACTGGGAAAACTGGCTTTTCAACAGCTTGTGAATGGCAATCTGATTTTCTATGAAGAAGACCTGAAGGAGGCTGGCATTGATGTCAATGAAGCCTCAGTGTACTCAGGATTGTGCACACAGCTCTTTAAAGAGGAATGTGGGCTGTACCAGGACACGGTGTACTGCTTTGTTCATCTGAGCATTCAGGAGTTTCTGGCTGCTGTATATGTGTTCCTCTCATTCATCAACAACAATGAGAATCTAATGGCCGAACCGCAATCAACATCCAGGAAACTTTCTGTGCTGTTCAGAGACAAGCCTAAATTTACAGTCTTCAAGAGTGCTGTGGATAAAGCCTTACAAAGTGAGACGGGAAACCTGGACCTTTTCCTCCGCTTCCTTCTGGGCCTCTCACTGGAGTCCAATCAGAAGCACTTACGAGGTCTACTGACAAAGACAAGAAGCAGCTCAAAGACCCATGGAGAAACAGTCAAGTACATCAAGGAGAAGATCAGGGAGAATCCCTCTCCAGAGAGGAGCATCAATCTGTTCCACTGTCTGAATGAACTGAATGACCATTCTCTAGTGGAGCAGATCCAAAGCTTCCTGAGCTCAGGAAGTCTCTCAAAACCCAACCTATCACCTGCACAGTGGTCAGCTCTGGTCTTTGTGTTGCTGACTTCAGAAAAGGAGCTGGATGTGTTTGACCTGAAGAAATACTCCAGATCAGAGGAAGGTCTTCTGAGGCTGCTGCCAGTGGTCAAAGCCTCCAGAGCTGTTCTGTGAGTAAATAAAATTACATTTAAGAACTAATCATCAGGAAGAAATATTCAGTTTAGAGAAAAATATATATTATAATATGTATATAATATTATATTGAAAAACACATTGAATTAATGCATTGATTTTCACATTAGTATAACAATATGACCATACAATTCTAGGAAACGGAAGAGGAATCTATATGTTGTTTGAGAGAATAAACCAAATGCATCTACCATTGTCCTTCTACACTACTGGTGTTAAATTAACAGTGTGTTTGTGAAGTCATGATGATCTCTTTGTCAGGCTGTCAGGCTGTGGAGTCACAGAGGAAGGCTGTGCTTCTCTGGTCTCAGCCCTGAGGTCAAACCCCTCACACCTGAGAGAGCTGGACCTGAGTAACAATGACCTGAAGGATTCAGGAGTGAAGCTGCTCTCTGCTGGACTGGGGAATCCCCACTGTAAACTGGAGACTCTGAGGTCAGTATTCCTGTAGTTGGTCAACAAGTGATAACTGTTCATCAGATCCACATGTGTTTACCAGACACACATAGGTTATGGTGAGAGGTTAGTATGTTTTGTTGTTGCCTCTGTTACTGGTAATGGTGAGAGGTTAGCATGTTTTGTTGTAGCCTCTGTTATTGGTAATGGTGAGAGGTTAGCATGTTTTGTTGTAGTCTCTGTTATTGGTGATGGTGAGAGGTTAGCATGTTTTGTTGTAGTCTCTGTTATTGGTAATGGTGAGAGGTTAGCATGTTTTGTTGTAGCCTCTGTTATTGGTAATGGTGAGAGGTTAGTATGTTTTGTTGTAGCCTCTGTTATTGGTAATGGTGAGAGGTTAGCATGTTTTGTTGTAGTCTGTTATTGGTAATGGTGAGAGGTTGGCATGTTTTGTTGTTGCCTCTGTTACTGGTAATGGTGAGAGGTTAGCATGTTTTGTTGTAGCCTCTGTTATTGGTAATGGTGAGAGGTTAGCATGCTTTATTGTAGTCTGTTATTGGTTATCGTGAGAGGTTAGCATGTTTTGTTGTAGCCTCTGTTATTGGTAATGGTGAGAGGTTAGCATGTTTTGTTGTAGCCTCTTATTGGTAATGGTGAGAGGTTAGCATGTTTTGTTGTAGTCTCTGTTTTTGGTTATGGTGAGAGGTTAGTACGTTTTGTTGTATCCTCTGTTATTGGTAATGGTGAGAGGTTAGCATGTTTTGTTGTAGTCTGTTATTGGTAATGGTGAGAGGTTAGCATGTTTTGTTGTAGTCTGTTATTGGTAATGGTGAGAGGTTAGCATGTTTTGTTGTAGTCTGTTATTGGTAATGGTGAGAGGTTAGCATGTTTTGTTGTAGCCTCCGTTATTGGTAATGGTGAGAGGTTAGCATGTTTTGTTGTAGTCTGTTATTGGTAATGGTGAGAGGTTAGCATGTTTTGTTGTAGTCTGTTATTGGTAATGGTGAGAGGTTAGCATGTTTTGTTGTCGCCTCTGTTATTGGTAATGGTGAGAGGTTAGCATGTTTTGTTGTAGTCTGTTATTGGTAATGGTGAGAGGTTAGCATGTTTTGTTGTAGCCTCTGTTATTGGTAATGGTTAGAGGTTAGCATGTTTTGTTGTAGCCTCTGTTATTGGTAATGGTGAGAGGTTAGCATGTTTTGTTGTAGCCTCTGTTATTGGTAATGGTGAGAGGTTAGCATGTTTTGTTGTTGCCTCTGTTATTGGTAATGGTGAGAGGTTAGCATGTTTTGTTGTAGCCTCTGTAACTTTCTCACTCATTATTATTCATGATTCATTCATGATCTTTCTCAGTCAAGGCGTCACTGGCTTGATGTCTCATTGTGTTCGAGGAATAAGGGACCAGATATATATTTCACAGTGATACTTCACTGTCTAAATAGATATGGTGTGGACTGTATACTCAATACAATCTAAATCTGATACCTCACTGTCTAAATAGATATGGTGTGGACTGTATACTCAATACAATCTAAATCTGATACCTCACTGTCTAAATAGATATGGTGAGGACTGTATACTCAATACAATCTAAATCTGATACCTCACTGTCTAAATAGATATGGTGTGGACTGTATACTCAATACAATCTAAATCTGATACCTCACTGTCTAAATAGATATGGTGTGGACTGTATACTCAATACAATCTAAATCTGATACCTCACTGTCTAAATAGATATGTTGTGGACTGTATGCTCAATACAATCTAAATCTGATTCCTCACTGTCTAAATAGATATGGTGTGGACTGTATACTCAATACAATCTAAATCTGATACCTCACTGTCTAAATAGATATGGTGTGGACTGTATACTCAATACAATCTAAATCTGATACCTCACTGTCTGTCTTCTGACTGATACTGCTTTTTAAACTGGTCTGGTCAGTCTACTATAATATTTGTACTATGTATTTTTCTATCTGCAGGCAATACTTTGATCATTTGTCATTTCAAATAATGATACATTAGTTTATGAATAGATATGGAAGGTTTCAGGACACTGATATATCTGAATATGTTGAAAAAATATACTGCCACTATTTTCACCACCAAAGAATAGCAGTGTGATTTTAATATGATTTGACTCTTTGTCAGGCTGTCAGGGTGTCTAGTCACAGAGGAAGGATGTGCTTCTCTGGTCTCAGCTCTGAGGTCAAACCCCTCACACCTGAGAGAGCTGGACCTGAGCTACAATCACCCAGGAGACTCAGGAGTCAGACAGCTCTCTGCTGGACTGGAGGATCCACACTGCAGACTGGAGAAACTCAAGTATGTAGAGGGTTTATGTCAATGTTCATATCAGACATGTTTGACTTATCAGGCTAGTTAAGACAAACATTCTGACCACCACTTGGAGAAAGTTATATGCTGTGTGTGTGTGTGTGTGTGTGTGTGTGTGTGTGTGTGTGTGTGTGTGTGTGTGTGTGTGTGTGTGTGTGTGTGTGTGTGTGTGTGTGTGTGTGTGTGTGTGTGTGTATGTGTGAGTTCAGGTGTATCCCTCAATGACTGTCTGTTCTTCTGCTTACCGCTACAGTGTGGAACATGGTGGAGAGAACAGAATGAAACCTGGGCTTAGAAAATGTGAGTGTTGACTGCTGTGAAGAATATGACTAAGAATAAGTCTTAATTCAAGTTAAGTCAAAGTCAAAGACCAACATCATTACTGACTTGGTCATATTAAATATCAGCTGTAGTTCTACAGAAGGAGAAATCAGGGACACCAAAGTTTACAAAGAGTTGCTTTGACAATCTGTGTGTGTGTGTGTGTGTGAGTCCTGTGTGTGTGTCCAGTTTGTCTGTGTGTGTCCTGTGTGTGTGTGTGTGTGTGTGTGTGTGATTAATGGGAATAAGTGTGTTTTATATTACCATACAGTATAACATATGATCATTCAACAAGTCTCAAGTTACCTTAACTTCTCCTTTTGATACATAGAAACATCTACATTAAATGAATTAGTGAAAAGTGAGTTAACATTCTAATGTGAATGATGATGATTTCTAATATTGTGTCTGGTTTCATCCATCAGATGTCTGTGATCTCACACTGGACCCAAACACAGTAAACAGACTCCTCTCTCTGTCTGAGGAGAACAGAAAGGTGACATGTAGGACAGAGGAGCAGCCGTATCCTGATCACCCAGAGAGATTTGAGTACTGTGGACAGGTTCTGTGTAGAGAGGGTCTGACTGGGCGCTGTTACTGGGAGGTAGAGTGGAGTGGGAGGGCTGTTATAGGAGTGACATATAAAGGAATCAGCAGGAGAGGAGATGTTGAGGACTGTTGGCTTGGATGGAATAACAAGTCCTGGAGTCTGATCTGCTCTGACAACAGTTACTCTGCCTGGCACAATAATAAACCCACTACCATAGACGTCCTCTACTCCAGCTCCCACAGAGTAGGAGTGTATCTGGACTGGCCAGCCGGCACTCTGTCCTTCTATAGAGCCTCCTCTGACACACTGACCCACCTGATCACATTCACCTCCACATTCACTGAGCCCCTCTATCCAGGGTTTAGGGTTCATGTTGACTCCTCAGTGTCCCTGAAATAATGTAAATAATAACCACACACACACACACTGGACTCACACACACACTGGACTCACACACACACAACACACAAAAACACAAACACACACACACACACACACTGAACACACACACACACACACTGAACACACACACACACTGGACACACACACACACACTGGACTCACAAACACACACACATACTGGACAAAAACACACACACACACACTGGACACACACACAGACTGGATACACACTGGACACACACACACACACTGGACTCACAAACACACACACACATACTGGACAAAAACACACAAACACACACACACACAGTGGACACACACACACACTGGATACACACTGGACACACACACACACACTGGACTCACAAACACACACACACATACTGGACAAAAACACACAAACACACACACACACACTGGACACACACACACTGGACACACACACACACACATGCGCGTCTTCCTATAATTGTGACCTTGACCCAGGACCTCTTACAATAACATGTATTTTATGTTGAATAACAAATTGTACAATTATATATAATTATATATGGACATACGCTCCATAGTTATATAATTATATATGGACATATGCTCCATAGTTGTATAATTATATATGGACATACGCTCCATAGTTGTATAATTATATCTGGACATACGCTCCATAGTTGTATAATTATATATGGACATACGCTCCATAGTTGTATAATTATATATGGACATACGCTCCATAGTTGTATAATTATATCTGGACATACTCTCCATAGTTGTATAATTATATATGGACATATGCTCCATAGTTGTATAATTATATATGGACATACGCTCCATAGTTGTATAATTATATATGGACATACGCTCCATAGTTGTATAATTATATATGGACATACACTCCATAGTTGTATAATTATATCTGGACATACGCTCCATAGTTGTATAATTATATATGGACATACACTCCATAGTTGTATAATTATATCTGGACATACGCTCCATAGTTGTATAATTATATATGGACATACGCTCCATAGTTGTATAATTATATATGGACATACACTCCATAGTTGTATAATTATATCTGGACATACTGTCACACCCTGGTCAAAGTATTTTGTGTTTATCTTTATTTATTTGGTCAGGCCAGGGTGTGGCATGGGTTTTTGTATGTGGTGTGTATTTATGGGGATTGTAGCTAGTGGGGTGTTCTAGCTAAGTCTATGGCTGTCTGAAGTGGTTCTCAATCAGAGGCAGGTGTTTATCGTTGTCTCTGATTGGGAACCATATTTAGGCAGCCATATTCTTTGAGTTTGTCGTGGGTGATTGTCCTTTGTGTCCTTATTGTTAGTTTGCACCAGTTTAGGCTGTTTCGGTTTTCATTACGTTTATTATTTTGCACTGTTTGTATTTAGATTCGTGTTGCTATAGTCAATAAACATGGATCGTAATCTACACGCCGCATTTTGGTCCGACTCTCCTTCTCATCAAGAAAACCGTTACAGAATCACCCACCACAAAGGGACCAAGCAGCGTGTCAACAGGCAGGAACAGCCCAAAGTGGAGTACAGTATGGACTATACTTCTTGGGAGGAGATAGACAGGTGGGCGGTCGACCCAGGGAGAGTGCCGGAGCCCGCCTGGGATTCGATGGAGCAGTGCGCGGAAGGATATAGGAGAATGGAGTTTGCGAAGCAAGCAAGGCGGCGCGGACGGAGGCCCCATTGTCAGCCCCAAAAATTTCTTGGGGGGGGGGGCTCAGGGAGAGTGTGGCAGAGTCAGGAGCCAGACCTGAGCCAACTCTCCCTGTTTATCGTGAGGAGCCAAGGAGGAGACCAGAACCAGAGCCGGTGTTGGAGGTGAGCGAAACAGAGACTGTGAAGGAGTTAATGGGGAAATTGGAGGAGAGAGAAATGAGGGAGTTGCTGTGTTGGTGTTTTAAACATGTAATTCGCCCGACGGAGCGTGTCGGGGATTTGATGGCACCTGGGTCAGCGCTCCATACTCGTCCTGAGGTGCGTGTTAGTCGGCTGGTGAAGATGGTGCCAGTCTCACGTACCAGGCCTCCTGTGCACCTCCCTAGCCTTGCACGTCCTGTGCCAGCACCGCTCTCAAGATCTCCAGTACGCCTTCACGGTCTAACCCATCCTGTGCCACCTCCACACCCCAGCCCTCCGGTAGCAGCTCCCCGCACCAGGCTTCCTGTGCGTGTCCTCGGCCCAGTACCACCAGTGCCAGCACCACGCATCAGGCCTACAGTGCGCCTCGCCTGTCCAGCGCTGTCGGAGCCCTCCTCCTCTCCAGCGCTGTCGGAGTCTCCCGCCTGTTTAGCGCTGTTAGAGCCTTCCTTCTCTACAGCGCTGCCGGAGTCTCCCGCCTGTTCAGAACTGCCAGTTAGCATAGAGCTGCCAGTTAGCATAGAGCTGCCAGTTAGCATAGAGCTGCCAGTTAGCATAGAGCTGCCAGTTAGCATAGAGCTGCCAGTTAGCTTAGAGCTGCCAGTCTGCATGGAGCTGCCAGTCTGCATGGAGCTGCCAGTCTGCATAGAGCTGCCAGTCTGCATGGAGCTGCCAGTCTGCAAGGAGCCGCCAGAGCTGCCTGTCTGCAGGATGCCGCCAGAGCTGCCAGTCTGCAAGGAGCCGCCAGAGCTGCCAGTCTGCAAGGAGCCGCCAGAGCTGCCAGTCTGCAAGGAGCCGCCAGAGCTGCCAGTTAGCATGGAGCAGCCAGGGCCGCCAGTCAGCATGGAGCAGCCAGGGCCGCCAGTCAGCATGGAGCAGCCAGTCAGCATGGAGCAGCCAGAGCAGCCAGTCGACCAGACTCTTCCAGAGCTGCCAGTCGACCAGACTCTTCCAGAGCTGCCAGTCGACCAGACTCTTCCAGAGCTGCCAGTCGACCAGACTCTTCCAGAGCTGCCAGTCGACCAGACTCTTCCAGAGCTGCCAGTCGACCAGACTCTTCCAGATCTGCCAGTCGACCAGACTCTTCCAGATCTGCCAGTCGACCAGACTCTTCCAGATCTGCCAGTCGACCAGACTCTTCCAGATCTGCCAGTCGACCAGACTCTTCCAGATCTGCCAGTCGACCAGACTCTTCCAGATCTGCCAGTCGACCAGACTCTTCCAGATCTGCCAGTCGACCAGACTCTTCCAGATCTGCCAGTCGACCAGACTCTTCCAGATCTGCCAGTCGACCAGGATCTGCCGAAACCACCAGCCAGCCAGGTAGATTCATCAACCTTCCTGAGCTTCCTCTCACTCCTGAGCTTCCCCTCAGTCCCGAGCTGCCCCTCAGTCCCGAGCTGCCCCTCAGTCCCGATCTGCTCCTCAGTCCAGTGGGGTTCTGGGTGAGGACTACTAGGCCATGGTCGGCGGCGAGGGTGGACTATCCAGGGACGCGAGGAGAAGGGACTAAGACATTGATTGAGTGGGGTCCACGTCCCGCGCCGGAGCCGCCACCATGGACAGACGCCCACCCGGACCCTCCCTATTGTTTTGAGGTGCGTTCGGGAGTCCGCACCTTAGGGGGGGGGTTCTGTCACACCCTGGTCAAAGTATTTTGTGTTTATCTTTTATTTATTTGGTCAGGCCAGGGTGTGGCATGGGTTTTTGTATGTGGTGTGTATTTATGGGGATTGTAGCTAGTGGGGTGTTCTAGCTAAGTCTATGGCTGTCTGAAGTGGTTCTCAATCAGAGGCAGGTGTTTATCGTTGTCTCTGATTGGGAACCATATTTAGGCAGCCATATTCTTTGAGTTTGTCGTGGGTGATTGTCCTTTGTGTCCTTAGTGTTAGTTTGCACCAGTTTAGGCTGTTTCGGTTTTCATTACATTTATTATTTTGCACTGTTTGTATTTAGATTCGTGTTGCTATAGTCAATAAACATGGATCGTAATCTACACGCCGCATTTTGGTCCGACTCTCCTTCTCATCAAGAAAACCGTTACACATACGCTCCATAGTTGTATAATTATATCTGGACATACGCTCCATAGTTGTATAATTATATATGGACATACTCTCCATAGTTGTATAATTATATCTGGACATACGCTCCATAGTTGTATAATTATATCTGGACATACGCTCCATAGTTGTATAATTATATATGGACATACGCTCCATAGTTGTATAATTATATCTGGACATACGCTCCATAGTTGTACAATTATATATGGACATACGCTCCATAGTTGTATAATTATATCTGGACATACGCTCCATAGTTGTATAATTATATCTGGACATACGCTCCATAGTTGTATAATTATATATGGACATACGCTCCATAGTTGTATAATTATATATGGACATACGCTCCATAGTTGTATAATTATATATGGACATACGCTCCATAGTTGTATAATTATATATGGACATACGCTCCATAGTTGTATAATTATATATGGACATACGCTCCATAGTTGTACAAGTATACAAGGATATATTGTACTTTTCATAATAAAACATACTTGAAACAAGAAAAGGCTGTTAATTGTGAAAACAGTTTGTTTATTGATTTAACGTTTCCTCTGTCAGGTTGATGTTGACCTGCGACTGGTTGAAACAAGAAAAGGCTGTTAATTGTGAAAACAGTTTGTTTATTGATTTAACGTTTCCTCTGTCAGGTTGATGTTGACCTGCGACTGGTTGAAACAAGAAAAGGCTGTTAATTGTGAAAACAGTTTGTTTATTGATTTTACGTTTCCTCTGTCAGGTTGATGTTAACCTGCGACTGGTTGAAACAAGAAAAGGCTGTTAATTGTGAAAACAGTTTGTTTATTGATTTAACGTTTCCTCTGTCAGGTTGATGTTAACCTGCGACTGGTTGAAACATGAAACAAATATGAAATGAAATACAAAACAATTAAATATGTGAAATAGAATTAAAGAGTGTTGTAATGCAGGGTTACTATAGCAACATAGTGTTGTAATGCAGGGTCACTATAGCAACAGAGTGTTGTAATGCAGGGTCACTATAGCAACATAGTGTTGTGAGGCAGGGTCACTATAGCAACAGTGTTGTAATGCAGGGTCACTATAGCAACAGAGTGTTGTAATGCAGGGTCACTATAGCAACATAGTGTTGTGAGGCAGGGTCACTATAGCAACGTAGTGTTGTTCTCTGCCCTCTCTGCTCCCTCTCTCTCTGCCCTCTCTGCTCCCTCTCTCTCTGCTCTCTTTTCTCTTCTCTCACTCTCTGCTCTCTCACTCTCTCTCTCTGCCCTCTCTGCTCTCTCTTCTCTCTCACTTCCTCTGATCTCTCTGCTTTCTCTCTCTCCCTCTGCTCTCTCTATGCTCTCTCTGCCCTCTGCTCTCCCTGATCTGTCTCTCTGCTCTCAGCTCTCTCTTCTCTCTGTTCTCTGCTCTCTCTCTGCTCTCTCTCTCTTTTCTCTGCTCTCTCTGCTCTCTTTCTGCTCTCGTTATCTGCTCTTACTCTCTCTGCCCTCTGCTCTCTCGTCTCTGTTCTCTGCTCTCTCTCTCTCTCTCTACCTTTGCTCTCTCTGCTCTCTGCTATCTCTCTGTTCTCTGCTCTCTCTCTCCCTCTGCTCCCTCTGCTCTCTGTACTCTCTGCTCTGCTGCTCTCTATTTTATCTGCTCTCTCTGCTCTCTCTGCTCTCCCTCTCTGCGCTCTCTGCGCTCTCTGCGCTCTCTGCGCTCTCTGCCCTCTCTGCTCTCTCTCTGCTCTCTGCTCTCTGCTCTCTCTCTGCTCGCTCTCTCTCTCTGCTCGCTCTCTGCTCTCTCTGCTCTCCGCTCTCTCTCTGCTCTCTCAGCCTGCTCTCTGCTCGCTCTCTCTCTACTATCTCTCTCCCTCTGCTCTCTCACTCTGCTCTCTCTCTCGGCTCTCTGCTCTCTCTCTCTGCCTCTCTTTCTGCTCTCTGCTCTCTCTCTCTACGCTCTCTTTCTGCCCTCTCTGCTCTCTCTCTCTGTTCTTTCTCCCTCTGCTCTCTTCTCTCTCCCTCTGCCTTCTCTATTTGCTCTCTCTGCTTTCTCGCTTTTCTCTGCTCTCTCTCTCTGCTCTCTCTCTTTCTGCTCTTGTTATCTGCTGTCTCTCTCTGCTCTCTCTCCCTCTGTTCTCTCTGCTCTCTCTGTTCTCTGCTCTCTCTGCTCTTCTCTCTCTCTGTTTTCTTCTCTCTCTGCCCTTTGTTCTTTCTGCTCTCTATTCTCTGCTCTCTCTACCCACTCTCTCTGTTCTCTGCTCTACAATATGAATAACATTCCACCATGAGGTCACTAGGTAATAATGATACAATATGAATAACATTCCACCATGAGGCCACTAGGTAATAATGATACAATATGAATAACATTCCACCATGAGGTCACTAGGTAATAATGATACAATATGAATAACATTCCACCATGAGGTCACTAGGTAATAATGATACAATATGAATAACATTCCACCATGAGGTCACTAGGTAATAATGATACAATATGAATAACATTCCACCATGAGGTCACTAGGTAATAATGATACAATATGAATAACATTCCACCATGAGGTCACTAGGTAATAATGATACAATATGAATAACATTCCACCATGAGGTCACTAGGTAATAATGATACAATATGAATAACATTCCACCATGAGGTCACTAGGTAATCTGACTGCAGGAAAGCAGTAGCTACACAGCGATGTTATTGTAAACCCAAGGCTTTTCTGGTAAACAGGTTAAACTGGGTTTCTGATGATGCTGACATGGGGTCAGAGCCACTAAACTTTAACAGAAATGATGGAGTCCTAAATTAATCAGTAACAAAAATTACACAACGTTTCCTGACATTGGGGAGGTGAATAAACTGTTCCCAAGGTTTCATTCTCAACACAAAGGAAACTCTCACTGACTTGACATGTTCTGGTTTTGAATTCAGGCTGCAAGGTAAGGATCCTACCAGGGATTATTCATGTAGGATGTTGGTAGAATGTTGAAGTTGGGATAATACGGATCCTACCGGGGGTTATTCATGTAGGATGTTGGTAGAAAGTTGAAGATACAGAGCCACTTGTCATCAGGAAGGTGCACTCTCAGCAGAACCGAAAATATTTCAATGTCTTGACATGTTCTGGTTGTGAATTCAGGCTACAAGGTAAGACTCTTCCCAGGGATTATTGTAAAGTGTGTAGAGACATTAAATGTCTGGTGTAATGTTAGTATAGTGAATGACAGTAAAACACTCAGATGTAACAGTCCATTTCACCTGGGACAGCTACGTGACAGTTCAATCATACAAAATGGCGCTAACTGGGTGTAGTCAAGTCACATTATAACATGTTGTTCATATAGCTAACTGGGTGTAGTCAAGTCACATTATAACATGTTGTTCATATAGCTAACTGGGTGGAGTCAAGTCACATTATAACATGTTGTTCATATAGCT
Source organism: Oncorhynchus mykiss (assembly GCF_013265735.2). Taxonomy (NCBI): domain Eukaryota; kingdom Metazoa; phylum Chordata; class Actinopteri; order Salmoniformes; family Salmonidae; genus Oncorhynchus; species Oncorhynchus mykiss. Next base: position 67,924,828 of record NC_048577.1, read on the forward strand.
AACTGGGTGTAGTCAAGTCACATTATAACATGTTGTTCATATAGCTAACTGGGTGTAGTCAAGTCACATTATAACATGTTGTTCATATAGCTAACTGGGTGTAGTCAAGTCACATTCAAAAACATGTTGTTCATATAGCTAACTGGGTGTAGTCAAGTCACATTATAACATGTTGTTCATATAGCTAACTGGGTGTAGCCAAGTCACATTATAACATGTTGTTCATATAGCTAACTGGGTGTAGCCAAGTCACATTATAACATGTTGTTCATATAGCTAACTGGGTGTAGTCAAGTCACATTCAAAAACATGTTGTTCATATAGCTAACTGGGTGTAGTCAAGTCACATTATAACATGTTGTTCATATAGCTAACTGGGCGTAGGCAAGTCACATTCAATAACATGTTGTTCATATAGCTAACTGGGTGTAGTCAAGTCACATTATAACATGTTGTTCATATAGCTAACTGGGCGTAGGCAATGAAATGAAAAACATATTGTTCATATATTCGTATATTCTGGATATTTTACAATTTGTATATTTTTTCATGTATTATAGTTCAATGACATGTTGGATCTCTGTTTAGGGGTCATTGCTCGAAAATGAGTCTCTCTGGGGAGAGAGAGGAGGGGGGCCATGCCTCGAAAATGAGTCTCTCTGGGGAGAGAGAGGAGGGTGGCCATGCCTCTAAAATGAGTCTCTCTGGGGAGAGAGAGGAGGGCGGCGATGCCTCAAAAATGAGTCTCTCTGGGAAACATGACACCAAAGCTAAGAGGTGAGATTACAATTTTGTTTAAGAATTTATGAAGAGTTTATATCCAAAACGCTATATCCATAATTTTTTCACATTTGTGTTTTTTCATCAGAAATTAAGTCTTCTGGGTACCTTCATGTGTAAAATATTACTTTTCTAAGATATATTTTAGTGTCTGATATTTTCTCCTAAACGTCAACTGAACGGCACAGAGACCCCATTCAAATGTGTGCAGATTCATTACATCTTCAGCTGGAAACACTAAGTGATGTTGTCCGTCTGTGACCAAGAGAAAGTGGTCTTAGTTCAATTCTAGGAAATGATTTAGTATTTATTTTCATTTTGGGGGCTGAACATCACAGTGAATATTGTTACATCACAGCAAGATGAAACTAATATTGTTACATTCTTTAGATTCTCCCGTTTCATTTGATCTATAGAGCCCCACAGTGAAGGTGTCATAATACCCATAAAACCTAGCGGTCAAACAGGGAAATGTTCCAATAGTTTTATAGAGCCCCACAGTGGAGGTGTTATAATACCCATAACACCTAGTGGTCAAACAGGGAAATTGTTCCAATAGTTTTATAGAGCCCCACAGTGGAGGTGTTATATTACCCATAACACCTAGTGGTCAAACAGGGAAATGGTTCCAATAGTTTTATAGAGCCCCACAGTGGAGGTGTTATAATACCCATAACACCTAGCGGTCAAACAGGAAAAAGGTTCCAATAGTTTTATAGAGCCCCACAGTGGAGGTGTTATAATACCCATAACACCTAGTGGTCAAACAGGGAAATGTTTCCAATAGTTTTATAGAGCCCCACAGTGGAGGTGTTATAATACCCATAACACCTAGTGTTTAAACAGGGAAATGGTTCCAATAGTTTTATAGAGCCCCACAGTGGAGGTGTTATAATACCCATAACACCTAGTGGTCAAACAGGGAATTGTAGAAACACTTGAGCCTTTTGGATGGACACTTCTAATGTAACACAATAATCAGCAGTGGTGCTGCAGTGGTGCTGCAGTGGTGCCTGGGTAATATCACTGGGGAAGACATGGTACAACACATGTGTTGTGATAATAGTGGGTAATATCACTGGGGAAGACATGGTACACCACATGTGTTGTGATAATAGTGGGTAATATAGTGGGTAATATCACTGGGGAAGACATATTACAACACATGTGTTGTGATAATAGTGGGTAATATCACTGGGGAAGACATGGTACAACACATGTGTTGTGATAATAGTGGGTAATATCACTGGGGAAGACATGGTACAACACATGTGTTGTGATAATAGTGGGTAATATCACTGGGGAAGACATCGTACAACACATGTGTTGTGATAATAGTGGGTAATATAGTGGGTAATATCACTGGGGAAGACATGGTACAACACATGTGTTGTGATAATTGCATTGTTTGCTCTATAACCTGCTAGTTCATATGCTTTGTAACCATGATATATAAGCCTAAGGCCCAGACAATAAGAAGACACAGTGGCAGATTCAACCACACCTTTGTTTCATCACTAAATCAGAGAGTCTGTCCGGTGGAGTCCACAACACATATTGCATTTAACAGACAGATACAACTAAAAGATACCAACAACTATTTAGTCTAATCAACGTAAGCTACATATGTGGCAGTCCATGGTTCTGATTTATGTCTGTGTGTGTGTTTGTGTGTGTCAGCAGATTTCTCTACTTGTTGTTGATGTTGAAATTCAACTCACGGTCACTCGAAGTCAAACTTAAATGAATCATTTAGTTAACTGGAGAGGTTTAAACCACCTCAATGCGCCACAGTAGAGAAGAGATAGCACCCTGTCACAGTCACCTGCATGGACCAAAACAGAGTGAGCGAAGAGATGGCACCCTGTCACAGTCACCTGCATGGACCAAAACAGAGTGAGAGAAGAGATGGCACCCTGTCACAGTCACCTGCATGGACCAAAACAGAGTGAGAGAAGAGATGGCACCCTGTCACAGTCACCTGCATGGACCAAAACAGAGTGAGAGAAGAGATGGCACCCTGTCACAGTCACCTGCATGGACCAAAACAGAGTGAGAGAAGAGATGGCACCCTGTCACAGTCACCTGCATGGACCAAAACAGAGTGAGAGAAGAGATTCAACAAAATCTCAGAAGAACAAAACGGTCTACCACCCTGTCATACTGTTTCATTTGTTATTTAACCTTTATTTAACCAGGTAGGCTAGTTGAGAACACCTTTATTTAAGCAGGTAGGCTAGTTGAGAACACCTTTATTTAACCAGGTAGGCTAGTTGAGAACACCTTTATTTAACCAGGTAGGCTAGTTGAGAACACCTTTATTTAACCAGGTAGGCTAGTTGAGAACAAGTTCTCATTTACAACAGCGACCTGGCCAAGATAAAGCAAAGCAGTTCGACACAAACAACGACACAGAGTTACACATGGAATGAACCAACATACAAGCAATAATGATCCAGTAGTGAGTCATTTAGCAGACGGTCTGATCCAGTAGTGAGTCATTTAGCAGACGCTCTGATCCAGTAGTGAGTCATTTAGCAGACGCTCTGATCCAGTAGTGAGTCATTTAGCAGACGCTCTGATCCAGTAGTGAGTCATTTAGCAGACGCTCTGATCCAGTAGTGAATAATTTAGCTGACGCTCTGATCCAGTAGTGAGTCATTTAGCAGGCGCTCTGATCCAGTAATGAGTAATTTAGCAGACGCTCTGATTCAGTAATGAGTCATTTAGCAGATGGTCTGATCCAGTAATGAGTCATTTAGCAGACGGTCTGATACAGTAATGAGTCAATTAGCAGACGCTTTGATCCAGTATTGAGTCATTTAGCAGACGGTCTGATCCAGTAATGAGTCATTTAGCAGACGCTCTGATCCAGTAATGAGTCATTTAGCAGACGGTCTGATCCAGTAGTGAGTCATTTAGCAGACGCTCTGATCCAGTAGTGAGTCATTTAGCAGACGGTCTTATCCAGTAATGAGTCATTTAGCAGACACTTCAACGGCTCAGACACGAGAGGTATGTGGCAGAGTCTACAGTCAATCACGGACCTCAGAAAGAAAACCAGCCCAGTGGCGGACCATGATGTCCTGCTCCCAGACAAACTAAACAACTACTTGGTTCGCTTTGAGGACAATACAATGCCAACGACACGGCCCGCTACCAAAACCTGTGGGCTCTTCTTCACTGCAGCCAACGTGAGTAAAGCATTTAAACGTGTTAACCCTCGCAAGGCTGCCGGCCCAGACGGCATCCCCAGCCGCGCCCTCAGAGCATGCGCAGACCAGCTGGCCGGTGTGTTTACGGACATATTCAATCAATCCTTTTCCCAGTCTGCTGTTCCCACATGCTTCAAGAGGGCCACCATTGTTCCTGTTCTCAAGAAAGCTAACGTCACTAAGCTAAATGACTACCGCCCCGTAGCACTCACTTCCGTCATCATGAAGTGCTTTGAGAGACTAGTCAAGGACCATATCACCTCCACCCTACCTGACACCCTAGACCCACTCCAATTTGCTTACCACCCCAATAAGTCCACAGACGACGCAATCGCAATCACACTGCACACCGCCCTAACCCATCTGGACAAGAGGAATACCTATGTAAGAATGCTGTTCATCGATTACAGCTCATCATTTAACACCATAGTACCCTCCAAACTCGCCATTAAGCTTGAGACCCTGGGTCTCGACCCCGCCTTGTGCAACTGGGTTCTGGACTTCCTGACGGGCCGCACCCAGGTGGTGAGAGTAGGTAACAACATCTCCACCCCGCTGATCCTCAACACTGGGGCCCCACAAGGGTGCGTTCTGAGCCCTCTCCTGTACTCCCTGTTCACCCACGACTGCGTGGCCATGCACGCCTCCAACGCAATCATCAAGTTTGCAGACGACACTACAGTGGTAGGCTTGATTACGCATCACTGGGGACAAACTACCTGCCCTCCAGGACACCTACACCAACCGATGTCACAGGAAGGCCAAAACGATCATCAAGGACAACAACCACCCGAGCCACTGCCTGTTCATCCCGCTATCATCCAGAAGGCGAGGTCAGTACAGGTGCATCAAAGCTGGGACCGAGAGACTGAAAAACAGCTTCCATCTCAAGGCCATCAGACTGTTAAACAGCCACCACTAACATTGAGGGGCTGCTGCCAACATACTGACTCTAATCTCTAGCCACTTTAATAATGGAAAAATGGATGTAATAAATGTACCACTAGTCACTTTAAACAATGGCACTTCATATAATGTTTACATACCCTACATTACTCATCTCATATGTATATACTGTACTCTATGCCATCCACTGCATCTTGCCTATGCCGTTCTGTACCATCACTCATTCATATATCTTTATGTACATATTCCTATTCATTCCTTTACACTTGTGTGTATAAGGTAGTTGTTGTGAAATTGTTAGGTTAGATTACTTGTTAGATATTATTGCATGGTCGAAACGAGAAGCACAAGCATTTCACTACACTCACATTAACATCTGCTAACCATGTGTACGTGACAAATAAAATTTGATTTGATTTAATGAATAAGATTACATGGAGAGGAAGACCTGATCCTAGATCATAATGAATAAGATTACATGGAGAGGGGGACCTGATCCTAGATCATAATGAATCAGATTACATGGAGAGGAGGACCTGATCCTAGATCATAATGAATCAGATTACATGGAGAGGGGGACCTGATCCTAGATCATAATGAATCAGATTACATGGAGAGGGGGACCTGATCCTAGATCATAATGAATCAGATTACATGGAGGACCTGATCCTAGATCATAATGAATCAGATTAGATGGACAGGGGGACCTGATCCTAGATCATAATGAATCAGATTACATGGAGGACCTGATCCTAGATCATAATGAATCAGATTAGATGGACAGGGGGACCTGATCCTAGATCATAATGAATCAGATTAGATGGAGAGGGGGACCTGATCCTAGATCATAATGAATCAGATTACATAGAGAGGAGGACCTGATCCTAGATCATAATGAATCAGATTACATGGACAGGGGGGACCTGATCCTAGATCATAATGAATCAGATTACATGGAGAGGGGGACCTGATCCTAGATCATAATGAATCGGATTACATGGAGAGGAGGACCTGATCCTAGATCATAATGAATCAGATTACATGGACAGGGGGGACCTGATCCTAGATCATAATGAATCAGATTACATGGAGAGGGGGACCTGATCCTAGATCATAATGAATCAGATTACATGGAGAGGGGGACCTGATCCTAGATCAGCACTCCTCTGGGACACTGCCTATATAAAACCGAACAGAAACAGAACACACAGTTGTAAAGTTATAGTTACAGCAGGTGTTTACTGCCATCTAGTGGAAGATACCAATATAACACTTTATTATCAGGGTGGGGAGGCAGCTGAGCTGAAACATAACACATAGTTGTAATGTCTAGTTACAGCAGGTGTTTACTGCCATCTAGTGGAAGATACCAATATAACACTTTATTATCAGGTTGGGGAGGCGACTGAGCTGAAACAGAAAGTAAAGTTGTTCTTTTGTTCAGGATCCATTTTGAGACGACAGAGCAGAAAACAGTATATGGAGATTATTGAAAAATAAAGTAAGTATTTCTGAACAATAATCTATTCTAATGGACAGAGTAAGAGAATGAATACCTGGAATGAGATATTACTAGATAGTAGAACTGCTACTTGAGCTGAGTTGCTGACAGACAGCAGTTTTCAGAGTGTAAACTAATCAGTAGTCCTACATGTTATCAGTAACACGTCTGGTAAAGATGGTGGAGGAGCTTTTCAATGATATGGTTTAATGTTTATCTCAGGGTTTCTCCATCCTTTTGTTCTTACCAGCACTGACACACCTGATTCAACTAATCATCAAATATTCTAAGACAGTTTAATATTTGAGGCAAACAAATGAACATTCTCAAATTAAAACCTTTTGGGTTTGTAGGACTGCTTACAATTATTAAAGTCCTACAGTAACTTACATTTTGGAGGAAATAAACACAGCTAAACTTGGTATCGAGTAAATTATATGTTTATCAAAAATAATGTAAGAGAGATGTCTTGAAGAGACGCGTCTGGGATTAGAACTCTGTGTCTCTGCTACAGTGGGAAGTTTGTTTTGCATGGCCCGGTGCTACAGGTGGGTGGACATTTATTTTAAGGACCAATGGAATGGTCTAAAATGCGCAAACTCTGCTCACCCGGGGAGCCGGGCAATGCAAAACGAATTCACCCAGTGACCGTTACTTTATTTCCTCATATGAAACTGAAAGTAACTTTGTAGCCGACGCAGTTCCAGAATGTCTGTTGAAACTGTGTCTCATATGGAACGTTAGAACAGTGGTGGAAACAGAACTCAGTTCCAGAATGTCTGTTGAAACTGTGTCTCATATGGAACGTTAGAACAGTGGTGGAAACAGAACTCACTTCCAGAATGTCTGTTGAAACTGTGTCTCATATGGAACGTTAGAACAGTGGTGGAAACAGAACTCAGTTCCAGAATGTCTGTTGAAACTGTGTCTCATATGGAACATTAGAACAGTGGTAGAAACAGAACTCAGTTCTCAAACTGGAGTAAAAGTAAAGATTCCTTCATAGAAAATGACTCAAGTGAAAGTAAAATATTAATTCAGTAAAAGTCTGAAAGTATTTTGTTTCAAATATAATTAACTATCAAAAGTAAAAGTAAAGTTGTAATAAAATAAAAAAATATGAATCAAACCAGACGGCACAATCTTCTTGTTATTTTAATTTATGGATAGCCAGGGTCACACTCCAACACTCAGACATCATTTAAAAACAAAGCATTTGTGTTTAGTGAGTCTGCCAGATAAGAGGCAGTAGGGATGACCAGGGATGTTCTCTGTTTAGTGAGTCCTCCAGACCAGAGGCAGTAGGGATGACCAGGGATGTTCTCTGTTTAGTGAGTCCTCCAGACCAGAGGCAGTAGGGATGACCAGGGATGTTCTCTGTTTAGTGAGTCCTCCAGATCAGAGGCAGTAGGGATGACCAGGGATGTTCTCTGTTTAGTGAGTCCACCAGATCAGAGGCAGTAGGGATGACCAGGGATGTTCTCTGTTTAGTGAGTCCTCCAGATCAGAGGCAGTAGGGATGACCAGGGTTGTTCTCTGTTTAGTGAGTCCTCCAGATCAGAGGCAGTAGGGATGACCAGGGATGTTCTCTGTTTAGTGAGTCCTCCAGATCAGAGGTAGTAGAGATGACCAGGGATGTTCTCTGTTTAGTGAGTCCTCCAGATCAGAGGCAGTAGGGATGACCAGGGATGTTCTCTGTTTAGTGAGTCCTCCAGATCAGAGGCAGTAGAGATGACCAGGGTTGTTCTCTGTTTAGTGAGTCCTCCAGATCAGAGGCAGTAGGGATGACCAGGGATGTTCTCTGTTTAGTGAGTCCTCCAGATCAGAGGCAGTAGGGATGACCAGGGTTGTCCTCTTGATAAGTGCGTGAATTGGACCATTTTCCTGTCCTGCTAAGCATTCAAAATGTAAGGAGTACTTTTGGGTGTCAGGGAAAATGTCTGGAGTAAAAAATACATCATTTTCTTTATGACTGTAGTGAAGTAAAAGTAAAAGTTGTTAAAAATATAAATATTAAAGTAAAGTACAGATTCCCCCAAAACTACTGAAGTAGTACTTTAAAGTATTTTACTGAAGTACTTTACACCACTGCATTAGAAGACAGATAAATGTGTTGATTTGAAGGAAATATGGGCAGATTCTGGTAGGTCGGCTACGAACTATTATAAAGTTAGGTCGTCGTCAGACATTCAACAGTCACTGTAGGTTTGAGCTACAGTATGATCACTAATCATGCCGACCAACCTGATGGTCTCTGTTGGAAATGTTGTGGCCTAGTTTATAAATATCTGGCATTACTCATCTCATATGTAGATACTGTATTCTATACTATTCTACTGTATCTTAGTCTATACATTACTCATCTCATATGTATATACTGTATTCTATACTATTCTACTGTATCTTAGTCTATGTATTACTCATCTCATATGTATATACTGTATTCTATACTATTCTACTGTATCTTAGTCTATGCCGCTCTGACATTGTGACCAATAACATTTGACTTGATTTAGATTACACTATATTATTTGATTTGATTTAGATTAGGCTATATATACAACATGACCAAAAGTATGTGGACACCTGCTAGTCGAACGTCTCATTCCAAAATCATAGGCATTCCTATGGAGTTGGTCCCCCCTTTGCTGCTATAACAGCCTCCACTCTTCTGGGAAGGCTTTCCACTAGATGTTGGAACATTGCTGAGGGGACTTGCTTCCATTCAGCCACAAGAGCATTAGGGAGGTCGGGCACTGATGTTGGGTGATTAGGCCTGGCTCGAAGTCAGCGTTCCAATTCATCCCAAAGGTGTTCGATGGGGTTGAGGTCAGGGCTCTGTGCAGGCCAGTCAAGTTCTTCCACACCGATCTCGACAAGCCATTTCTGTATGGACCTCGCTTTGTGCACAGGGACATTGTCATGCTGAAACAGGAAAGGGCCTTCCCCAAACTGTTGCCACAAAGTTGGATGCACAGAATCGTCTAGAATGTCATTTTTATGCTGTAGCGTTAAGATTTATCTTTACTGGAACTACGGGGCCCGAACCATGTAAAACAGCCCCAGACCATCATTTCTCCTCCACCAAACTTTACAGTTGGCACTATGCATTCGGGCAGGTAGCGTTTTCGAGGCATCCGCCAAACCCAGATTTTTCTGTCGGACTGCCAGATGTTGAAGCGTGATTCATAACGCTAAAGAACACGTTTCCACTGCTCCACAGTCAAATGGCGGCAATCTTTACACCAATCAACCCAATGCTTGGCATTGCACATGGTTATCTTGTATGCGGCTGCTCAGCCATGGAAACCCATTTCATGAAGCTTCCGACGAACAGTTATTTTGCTGACGTTGCAGTTTGGAACTTGGTATTGAGTGTTGCAACCGAGGAGAGACCATTTTTATGCGCTTCCGCACTCGTTGGTCCCTGTGAACTTGTGTGGCCTACCACTTCACGGTTGAGCCGTTGTTGCTCCTAAATGTTTCCACTTTACTTCACATCCTATTTCTTCACTGTTGAGCCGTTGTAGATGTAGATTGCATGGCGGTCTGCTCGATTTTATACACCTGTCAGCAACAGGTGTGGCTGAAATAGCCGAATCCACTAATTTGAAGGGGTGTCCACATACTTTTGTATCTATAGTGTAGATTCTCTGTCCTGCTACTGGAAGGAGTATAACATTATGTGAACTGATCTGAACAGGTTTAGGCTGGTCATCTATGATATGTAGGTTATATACAGTACATTCTCTGTCCTGCTACTGGAAGGACTATAACATTATGTGAACTGACCTGAACAGGTTTAGACTGGTCATCTATGATATGTAGGTTATATGCAGTACATTCTCTGTCCTGCTACTGGAAGGACTATAACATTATGTGAACTGATCTGAACAGGTTTAGACTGGTCATCTATGATATGTAGGTTATATACAGTACATTCTCTGTCCTGCTACTGGAAGGACTATAACATTATGTGAACTGATCTGAACAGGTTTAGACTGGTCATCTATGATATGTAGGCTATAGCCGAGGTATAGACCTTGATCTGCATATCACTAACAAACTGCTATTATACATTATAACCTAGTCTACTTTACATAATATAACATCTACATATCACTAACAACCCACTACTATACATTATAACCTAGTCTACTTTACATAATATAACATCTACATATCACTAACAACCCACTACTATACATTATAACCTAGTCTACTTTACATAATATAAAATCTCTTACTTGATGCAAAAAACGTTTCTGAATGGATCAATGATTTCCCCTCAGATCAATCATGTCCGTTTTAGCCCTTCTGTCTATATTCTCAGATACGTTAAGAAAATAACAGATTGAAAGACAATAAATATCCTGTTTTTGATTAATACAATAAATAGTCTGTTTTTGATTAATACAATAAATAGCCCACCTTTAAATAATAAAATAAGAATTTGTTCTTAACTGTCTAGTTAAATAAAAAAAAGGTGAATAAAAATAAGTGTGAGACATGGCCTTGTGCTGCTGTACTGTCTAGAACTACCTTAACAGTGACTTATTATTATTATTATTATTATTGACAGTTACCATGGAGAAGAGATGTCACATCTACATATTCATGTGATTGTATGAAATCACCTGACTGTTTCTATGTCTGTTAGTAAATGTTTTATAAGAGATTATTAATAAATTATAACAATTGACATTCAATAATTACTGTGTTAACCACAACCAACATGCTGGATCTCTGTTTAGGGGTCAGTTCTCTAAAATGAGTCTCTCTGGGGAGAGAGATGAAGGGGACCCTGCCTCAAAAATGAGACTCTCTGGGGAGAGAGAGGGAGGACCTGACACCAAAGCTAAGAGGTGAGATGACAGTTGTGTTTAGGAATTATTTTGAGTTTCTTTCAAAAATGCCATTTCCAAAAATGTTCACATTAGTTGTTTTAATCAGAAATGGTTGCTTATGGCTTATTATTTAACAACATGATGTTGGTTGCTTATGGTTTATTGTTTAACAACATGATGTTGGTTGCTTATGGTTTATTATTTAACAACATGATGTTGGTTGCTTATGGTTTATTATTTAACAACATGATGTTGGTTGCTTATGGTTTATTATTTAACAACATGATGTTGGTTGCTTATGGTTTATTATTTAACAACATGATGTTGGTTGCTTATGGTTTATTATTTAACAACATGATGTTGGTTGCTTATGGCTTATTATTTATCAACATGATGTTGGTTGCTTATGGTTTATTATTTAACAACATGATGTTGGTTGCTTATGGCTTATTATTTAACAACATGATGTTGGTTGCTTTTCCTCCAAAGGGAGAACTTGAAATAACACGATGTAGAGAATTAAATAATCAAAAGAAAAACGTGTTTATTTTACACTCTCAGAAAATAAGGTTCCTTCTAGAACCAAAAAGGCTTCTATCACTTCATTAATATATGGAATCACTAAAAGTGATATATATGTTTGGGTTCAGTGAAGAAGAACATCTAGAGTTCTGATCAAAAAAAGGTTAATGTTTTGAGGATGTGAACCCAGCAGTCCTCCAGTGGTCAGATCAAGTCCGTCTGTATTTTCCAGCACCCGGCCTGGGATTCGAACCAGCCACCTTTCAACCACAAGTCCAATTCCTGCCACAGCTACAACTCTTTAGCCTTTGGGCGAAAACCTGAGTTAATCTTCAGAAATAAGCATGAGTTAATCTGCCAAAATTAAGACAAAATGGTATCACTTGCCAAAATCAGTGCCAAAAGCACAAGACATACTGTTGCATGTAGGTCTACATTATTTATGGATTGATCATATAGAAATATAAAAACATTATTATAAACTACTACAAAGCAATTACATGTGGCTCAGGAACCACTGACTGACTGCATTATTTTATAGTAATATCAAGACACCTGCTGTTAACTCTTAACTACTTAGGACAGCTGCTGTTAACTCTTAACTACTTAGGACAGCTCACGAGGTGTCCTAAATATCTGCTGACTAGGTGGGACTAGAGACTTCATGCATAGCTTTAATTTATACCCATAAGTGTAAAATGTCTTTATTCTCAGCACTTACACGACCAATTTTCTACTCTGAGACACTTTGGCGATATGGACCCAGATCTCAACATATTGTTATAAAAAAAACAGAATGTTTGTTTTACATAATAATAAAAAATGAATATTACTAATGTAACCCACTGTAAAGACTGGGTTTAGTTGATTGTGTTGCACTGATCATGTCCGCGTTCTGGAACTGTCCGCGTCCCCGTACAGAACTGTCCGCGTCCCCGTTCGGTGTGGCGCCAAGGAGATTGTCCGGTTACGCGCAGATTGGACTGAGGTGATCTTGGGGAATAACGACGGAGTTTGTTACAGTGTTGAGACACCGAAGTTTACTGTTCAATTTGCTTTTTTCTTTACGGTCAGGGACAGTGTGAGTGTAGCAAGATCATTTTCACTCTCTATTCTTTTTTTATTTTGTGGTTCACCGGATTCATCATCGAGACGAAAGACAGACGAACGACCTGCTAGCTAGTCGGTACAGTCGGTACAGCTCAGTAAGCTAGCTAGCTACTCTACCAGCAGCATCCTAGTTATCCTAGCTAGTCGGTACAGCTCGGTAAGCTAGCTAGCTACTCTACCAGCAGTATCCTAGTTATCCTAGCTAGTCGGTACAGCTCGGTAAGCTAGCTAGCTACTCTACCAGCAGCATCCTAGTTATCCTAGCTAGTCGGTACAGCTCGGTAAGCTAGCTAGCTACTCTACCGGCAGCATCCTAGTTATCCTAGCTAGTCGGTACAGCTCGGTAAGCTAGCTAGCTACTCTACCAGCAGCATCCTAGTTATCCTAGCTAGTCGGTACAGCTCGGTAAGCTAGCTAGCTACTCTACCAGCAGCATCCTAGTTATCCTAGCTAGTCGGTACAGCTCGGTAAGCTAGCTAGCTACTCTACCAGCAGCATCCTAGTTATCCTAGCTAGTCGGTACAGCTCGGTAAGCTAGCTAGCTACTCTACCAGCAGCATCCTAGTTATCCTAGCTAGTCGGTACAGCTCGGTAAGCTAGCTAGCTACTCTACCGGCAGCATCCTAGTTACCATAGCTACCACTACATCATCACCGGCTGTCTGCATTTCTTGTGGACCGATGGAGCTCCCCGGTTGTTTCTTCCACCTGTTAAATCCCGGTGAGGCTTCTCCCTCTCTCGTTGACGGATGCTGGCTACCTCTGTCCGGTTCTCCTCTCTTCACGAGATGGACGGTAACTTTAGTGTTTAAACCCTCTGTGTCCAAGGACCAAACTTTTGAATATTATTTTATTGTATATTATTATGTAGGTATTGAACACCGGGTAAATAATCACTAGTCAGAACCTCAACCTCATTATACATTCATTATAAAAATCAGCTTAATATCTGATATTGTGAGTAAACAACCTCGAGAGTGCGTCTTCCAGCCCTCCAATAAATTACATCATTCAACCCTCCCGGTTAGTAAATTTACCTCAACATGCCCCCGGAGAAGGCAGAGTAACGACACCAGCCTTTTAGCGGGGCTGACAGACTGACTACAACGCTCGCGTCGCAAATTGAATCTCGTTATTAAAAATGCAACACTGCTCTCGCGCCAACGAGCGTCTAGAAGTCAGTTCTATTTGTGATGCAGTTCGCGCTGCATCTCCTCATTGGTTTATAGACGCAGGTACCCACGTGCCATCTCCTCATTGGTTTATAGACGCAGGTACTCACGTGGCATCTCCTCATTGGTTTATAGACGCAGGTACCCACGTGCCATCTCCTCATTTAGCAAAAAAACATAACATAAACATAACTTCTTTAAACAATAAGAGCTAATTTACGAACATTTCTAAAAATGGATATATGGCTTTTTTTTTTTTCTTCTTATGTTTCCCCATCTGAGCTCAGATTAGATGAGAGATGTAATGTTTGTTGTGTTGAAGACCAATCAAGCAGGAGAGACCAGCCTCCCCTGTTCCCAGCTGTGTGTCCATGAAGAGTGACCAGTCTATGGAACCTCCTATGAAGTTTAGAGAGGGAGACTTTTCTACTGAACAAAGGTAAGAAGAACTCATGAGTCAGTGAGTTAAACAACACTGTCTCTAGTCATTTCTCCTCTCCCATTTTCCCATTTATTGTTGTTTTCATAATCCATAGGCTAATCATTTTATCCAATTTCATAGTCCTAAAACAATATTAAACAAACACAACATTCCCTCCGTGTGTTTGCGTGTGTGTGTGCGTGTGTGTGTGTACTCCCTGGATGAGGAGATGTAATCTCATGTTTTGTCCACAGAAACCAACAGGAGAGATCAGAGTCAGAGATTCTCAGTGGTCAGTCTTCCCAGAGTCATCAAACAGACCTGGCCTCCATATTCAGTGTATGTGGTCCTGTTATGTACATTTGTTTTTGTTTACCTCAAGTAAAGTTGATCTGTCAATCATTCATTAATGTGTTAATGAGAAAGCATTTATTCTCTTGCTTAACTTATTTACTTTATTTATTTCAGTTGCTTGAAGAGAAAATTATGACATTTGTGAAGAACGAGCTGAAGATGTTCAAGGGGATTCTTAGTCCAGAACTCCCAGAAGGCTTTGAGAGTCAGAAGCAGGATAAGGAAGTGGTGGATGCTGAAGATGAGCAGCAGGAGAGCAGTGCCAGAGAGGGGGCTCTGAAGATCACACTGCACATCCTGAGGAAAATGAACCAGAAGGAGCTTGCTGACACACTGGAGAAATGTAAGATCTGTCTGCCTCATGTTGAATGCCTTTTTATAACATTTAAAAGCTGTAGCTAAAGTACAGCTAAAGTAGCTGTGTAACTCAATGATATTGTAGCAGCCTTAACACAACACCTAGTGACCTCATCAAGTAGCAGCAGGGATGTGTTGTGGTGATTCATTTAGAGAAAGAGAGAGACAACATTATAATACCATCAATAATACCAATAATAATATAATCAGT
Source organism: Oncorhynchus mykiss (assembly GCF_013265735.2). Lineage (NCBI taxonomy): Eukaryota > Metazoa > Chordata > Actinopteri > Salmoniformes > Salmonidae > Oncorhynchus > Oncorhynchus mykiss. The sequence continues at coordinate 67,940,223 of NC_048577.1, forward strand.
CACACCAGTCTGTAATGCATTATGAAAACATTTACACATTTATACAGTCAGTTAAGAGAATAAATTATTATAATGTCAAACTTTATAACAGTCCTACAATACTGTAGACATTAAAACAGACGTAATATTAATATCCTGTGTTATTTCTAGATTCAGATGAGCTCGCTGTGATTTGCCAACGTGAACTCAAATCTAATCTAAAGAAGAAGTTTCAATGTGTATTTGAGGGGATCGCTAAACAAGGAAACCCAACATTTCTCAATAAGATCTACACAGAGCTCTACATCACAGAGGGTGGAACAGGAGAGGTCAATAATGAACATGAGCTGAGACAGATTGAGACAACAACCAGGAAACAAGCAAGACCAGAGACTGCAATCAAATGTAACGACATCTTCAAACCCTTAACTGGACAAGACAAACCTATCAGAACTGTGCTGACAAAGGGAGTCGCTGGCATTGGAAAAACAGTCTCTGTGCAGAAGTTCATTCTGGACTGGGCTGAAGGAAAAGCAAATCAGGATGTCCAATTTGTATTTTCATTTCCTTTCCGGGAGCTGAATTTGATGAAAGAGGACAAACACACTTTCATTGAACTTCTTAATCACTTCTCAATGGAAACCAAACAATCAGGAATCTCCATCTACAACAAGTTCAAAGTTCTGTTCATCTTTGATGGTCTGGATGAGTGCCGACTCCCCCTAGACTTCCAGAAGAACAAGATCTGTTGGGACGTCACAGAGTCAACCTCAGTGGATGTTCTGCTGACAAATCTCATCAAGGGAAATCTGCTTCCCTCTGCTCTCCTCTGGATAACTACCCGACCTGCAGCAGCCAATAAGATCCCTTCAAGGTGTATTGACCAGGTGACAGAGGTACGAGGGTTCAATGACCCACAGAAGGAGGAGTACTTCAGGAAGAGATTCAGTGATGAGGACCTGGCCAGCAGAATCATCTCACACATAAAGACATCAAGGAGCCTCCACATCATGTGCCACATTCCAGTCTTCTGTTGGATTTCTGCAACAGTCCTTGAACACATGCTGAAACATAAGAGAGAAGAGATGCCCAAGACTCTGACTGAGATGTACACACACCTTGTGGAGTTTCATACCAAACAGAAGAATGAAAAGTATCTTGGGAAAGAAGAGACAGGTCCACACTGGAATAAAGAGAGCATTCTGTCACTGGGAAAACTGGCTTTTCAACAGCTTGTGAAGGGCAATCTGATTTTCTATGAAGAAGACCTGAAAGAGGCTGGCATTGATGTTAATGAAGCCTCAGTGTACTCAGGATTGTGCACACAGCTCTTTAAAGAGGAATGTGGGCTGTACCAGGACAAGGTGTACTGCTTCGTACATCTAAGCATTCAGGAGTTTCTGGCTGCTGTATATGTGTTTCTCTCATTCAACAACAACAATGAGAATCTAATGGACAAACTGCAAACAAACGACGAGCCTGAAGTTACTTTCTACAAGAGTGCTGTGGATAAAGCCTTACAAAGTGAGACAGGAAACCTGGACCTTTTCCTCCGCTTCCTTCTGGGCCTCTCACTGGAGTCCAATCAGAAACACTTACGAGGTCTACTGACAAAGACAAGAAGCAGCTCACAGAGCCATGAAGAAACAGTCAAGTACATCAAGGAGAAGATCAGGGAGGATCTCTCTCCAGAGAGGAGCATCAATCTGTTCCACTGTCTGAATGAACTGAATGACCATTCTCTAGTGGAAAAGATCCAAAGATACCTGAGATCAGGAAGTCTCTCAAAACCCAACCTGTCACCTGCACAGTGGTCAGCTCTGGTCTTTGTGTTGCTGACTTCAGAAAAGGAGCTGGATGTGTTTGACCTGAAGAAATACTCCAGATCAGAGGAAGGTCTTCTGAGGCTGCTGCCAGTGGTCAAAGCCTCCAGAGCTGTTCTGTGAGTAAATACAATGACATTCAAGTACTAATCAGCTAGAATAAATATTCAGTTTAGAGAAAAAAAGGTATTATAATATGTATATAATATTATATTGATAAACATATTGAATAAATTCATTGATTTTCACATTAGTATAACATTATGACCATACGATTCTAGAAGACAGAGGATGAATCTATATGTTGTTTGAGAGAATAAACCAAATGCATCTGCCATTGTCCTTCTACACTACTGGTGTTAAATTAACAGTATGTTTGTGAAGTCATGATGATCTCTTTGTCAGGCTGTCAGGCTGTGGAGTCACAGAGGAAGGCTGTGCTTCTCTGGTCTCAGCTCTGAGGTCAAACCTCTCACACCTGAGAGAGCTGGACCTGAGTAACAATGACCTGAAGGATTCAGGAGTGAAGCTGCTCTCTGCTGGACTGGGGAATCCCCACTGTAAACTGGAGACTCTGAGGTCAGTATTATCAGATATGAAAGCACTTTATGTGTGTAGTTCTCCCATTTGAAAAAGTCGTAATTAATATAATTTGCAGTTTGTCTCGGTTGTGTTTTGGATGTTTTTCCTAATAGAAACTGAGTGGTGAATAATGTCCTGTCATTTTGGAGTCACTTCACTTGTATTGTCAGTAAGAATAGAAGATGTTTCTGAACACTTCTACATTCATGTGGATGCTACCATGATGATGAATAATCAGGAATGAATCGATGATAATGATGAATGAGAAAGTTACAGAGGCACAAAGATCAGACCCCCTCTGTTATTGGTAATGGTGAGAGGTTAGCATGTTTTGTTGTAGCCTCTGTTATTGGTAATGGTGAGAGGTTAGCATGTTTTGTTGTAGCCTCTGTTATTGGTAATGGTGAGAGGTTAGCATGTTTTGTTGTAGCCTGTTATTGGTAATGGTGAGAGGTTAGCATGTTTTGTTGTAGCCTCTGTTATTGGTAATGGTGAGAGGTTAGCATGTTTTGTTGTAGTCTCTGTTATTGGTAATGGTGAGAGGTTAGCATGTTTTGTTGTAGCCTCTGTTATTGGTAATGATGAGAGGTTAGTATGTTTTGTTGTAGCCTCTGTTATTGGTAATGGTGAGAGGTTAGCATGTTTTGTTGTAGTCTCTGTTATTGGTAATGATGAGAGGTTAGTATGTTTTGTTGTAGTCTCTGTTATTGGTAATGGTGAGAGGTTAGCATGTTTTGTTGTAGCCTCTGTTATTGGTAATGGTGAGAGGTTAGCATGTTTTGTTGTAGCCTCTGTTATTGGTAATGGTGAGAGGTTAGGATGTTTTGTTGTAGCCTCTGTTATTGGTAATGGTGAGAGGTTAGCATGTTTTGTTGTAGTCTCTGTTACTGGTAATGGTGAGAGGTTAGCATGTTTTGTTGTAGTCTCTGTTATTGGTAATGGTGAGAGGTTAGTATGTTTTGTTGTAGCCTCTGTTATTGGTAATGGTGAGAGGTTAGCATGTTTTGTTGTAGTCTCTGTTATTGGTAATGGTGAGAGGTTAGCATGTTTTGTTGTAGCCTCTGTTATTGGTAATGGTGAGAGGTTAGCATGTTTTGTTGTAGCCTCTGTTATTGGTAATGGTGAGAGGTTAGCATGTTTTGTTGTAGCCTCTGTTATTGGTAATGGTGAGAGTTTAGCATGTTTTGTTGTAGTCTCTGTTATTGGTAATGGTGAGAGGTTATCATGTTTTGTTGTAGCCTCTGTTACTGGTAATGGTGAGAGGTTAGCATGTTTTGTTGTAGTCTCTGTTATTGGTAATGGTGAGAGGTTAGCATGTTTTGTTGTAGTCTCTGTTATTGGTAATGGTGAGAGGTTAGCATGTTTTGTTGTAGTCTCTGTTATTGGTAATGGTGAGAGGTTAGCATGTTTTGTTGTAGCCTCTGTAACTTTCTCATTCATTATTATTCATGATTCTTTCATGATTTTTCTTATTCATGGCATCATCAGGATTAATTTATTATTGTTTAGAAACATGTTATCTACTCTCTTAGACAGAGAAGTACTCCACTCATCATCCACCATTTTATTATTGGGCAAAACACAACCAAAACAAACTGCAAATGCAACCAACGAGTTTACGACAAAAAACTAAATGTGTCTTAAAATACCCTCAAATTAAAGGTGACATTATAAACTGTCACCTCATATGAAACATTTGACCTCAAATCCAAAAATGTTGGAGTATAGAGCCACATTTGAAATGTTAGCTTCACTGTCTAAATAGATATGGTGTGGACTGTATACTCAATACAATCTAAATCTGATACCTCACTGTCTAAATAGATATGTTGTGGACTGTATACTCAATACAATCTAAATCTGATACCTCACTGTCTAAATAGATATGTTGTGGACTGTATACTCAATACAATCTAAATCTGATACCTCACTGTCTAAATAGATATGGTGTGGACTGTATACTCAATACAATCTAAATCTGATACCTCACTGTCTAAATAGATATGGTGTGGACTGTATACTCAATACAATCTAAATCTGATACCTCACTGTCTAAATAGATATGGTGTGGACTGTATACTCAATACAATCTAAATCTGATTCCTCACTGTCTAAATAGATATGGTGTGGACTGTATACTCAATACAATCTAAATCTGATACCTCACTGTCTAAATAGATATGGTGTGGACTGTATACTCAATACAATCTAAATCTGATACCTCACTGTCTAAATAGATATGGTGTGGACTGTATACTCAATACAATCTAAATCTGATACCTCACTGTCTAAATAGATATGGTGTGGACTGTATACTCAATACAATCTAAATCTGATACCTCACTGTCTGTCTTTTGACTGATACTGCTTTTTAAACTGGTCTGGTCAGTCTACTATAATATTTGTACTATACATGTTTCTATCTGCAGGCAATACTTTGATCATTTGTCATTTCAAATAATGATACATTAGTTTCTGAATAGATATGGAATGATTCAGGACACTGATATATCTGAATATGTACAAAAATATACTGCCACTATTTTCACCACCAAAGAATATCAGTGTGATTTTAATATGATTTGACTCTTTGTCAGGATGTCAGGCTGTCTAGTCACAGAGGAAGGCTGTGCTTCTCTGGTCTCAGCTCTGGAGTCAAACCCCTCACACCTGAGAGAGCTGGACCTGAGTAACAATGACCTGAAGGATTCAGGAGTGAAGCTGCTCTCTGATGGACTGGGGAATCCCCACTGTAAACTGGAGACTCTGAGGTCAGTATTCCTGTAGTTGGTCAACAAGTGATAACTGTTCACCAGATCCACATGTGTTTACCAGACACACATAGTCCACACTATATGTGTTTGGACAGTGAAGCTTACAGTTTTAAATGTGGTGCTCCAGCATTTTGGATTTGAGATATAATGTTTCATATTAAGTGACAGTACAGAATGTAACCTTTTATTTGAGGTTAAAGGTGAGAGGTTAGTATGTTTTGTTGTAGTCTCTGTTATTGGTAATGGTGAGAGGTTAGCATGTTTTGTTGTAGCCTCTGTTATTGGTAATGGTGAGAGGTTAGCATGTTTTGTTGTAGCCTCTGTTATTGGTAATGGTGAGAGGTTAGCATGTTTTGTTGTAGCCTCTGTTATTGGTAATGGTGAGAGGTTAGCATGTTTTGTTGTAGCCTCTGTTATTGGTAATGGTGAGAGGTTATCACGTTTTGTTGTAGTCTCTGTTATTGGTAATGGTGAGAGGTTAGTATGTTTTGTTGTAGCCTCTGTTATTGGTAATGGTGAGAGGTTAGCATGTTTTGTTGTAGTCTTTGTTATTGGTAATGGTGAGAGGTTAGCATGTTTTGTTGTAGTCTCTGTTATTGGTAATGGTGAGAGGTTAGCATGTTTTGTTGTGGTCTCTGTTATTGGTAATGTTGAGGTTAGCATGTTTTGTTGTAGCCTCTGTTATTGGTAATGGTGAGAGGTTAGCATGTTTTGTTGTAGTCTCTGTTATTGGTAATGGTGAGAGGTTAGCATGTTTTGTTGTAGTCTTTGTTATTGGTAATGGTGAGAGGTTAGCATGTTTTGTTGTAGCCTCTGTTATTGGTAATGGTGAGAGGTTAGCATGTTTTGTTGTAGTCTCTGTTATTGGTAATGGTGAGAGGTTAGCATGTTTTGTTGTAGCCTCTGTTATTGTTAATGGTGAGAGGTTAGCATGTTTTGTTGTAGCCTCTGTTATTGGTAATGGTGAGAGGTTAGCATGTTTTGTTGTAGTCTCTGTTATTGGTATTGGTGAGAGGTTAGCATGTTTTGTTGTAGCCTCTGTTATTGGTAATGGTGAGAGGTTAGCATGTTTTGTTGTAGCCTCTGTTATTGGTAATGGTGAGAGGTTAGCATGTTTGTTGTAGCCTCTGTTATTGGTAATGGTGAGAGGTTAGCATGTTTTGTTGTAGCCTCTGTTATTGGTAATGGTGAGAGGTTAGCATGTTTTGTTGTAGCCTCTGTTATTGGTAATGGTGAGAGTTTAGCATGTTTTGTTGTAGCCTCTGTTATTGGTAATGGTGAGAGGTTAGCATGTTTTGTTGTAGATACTTCACTGTCTAAATAGATATGGTGTGGACTGTATACTCAATACAATCTAAATCTGATACCTCACTGTCTAAATAGATATGGTGTGGACTGTATACTCAATACAATCTAAATCTGATACCTCACTGTCTAAATATATATGGTGTGGACTGTATACTCAATACAATCTAAATCTGATACCTCACTGTCTAAATAGATATGGTGTGGACTGTATACTCAATACAATCTAAATCTGATTCCTCACTGTCTAAATAGATATGGTGTGGACTGTATACTCAATACAATCTAAATCTGATACCTCACTGTCTAAATAGATATGGTGTGGACTGTATACTCAATACAATCTAAATCTTGCAAAAAAATTACTGCCACTATTTTCACCACCAAAGAATATCAGTGTGATTTTAATATGATTTGACTCTTTGCAGGCTGTCAGGCTGTCTAGTCACAGAGGAAGGCTGTGCTTCTCTGGTCTCAGCTCTGAGGTCAAACCCCTCACACCTGAGAGAGCTGGATCTGAGCTACAATCACCCAGGAGACTCAGGAGTCAGACTGCTCTCTGCTGGACTGGAGGATCCACACTGCAGACTGGAGAAACTCAAGTATGTAGAGGGTTTATGTCAATGTTCATATCAGACATGTTTGACTTATCAGGCTAGTTAAGACAAAAATTCTGACCACCACTTGGACAAAGTTATATGCTGACTGTGTGTGTGTGTGTGTGTGTGTGTGTGTGTGTGTGTGTGTGAGTTCATGTGTATCCCTCAATGACTGTCTGTTCTTCTGCTTACCGCTACAGTGTGGAACATGGTGGAGAGTACACAACGAAACCTGGACGAAGAAAATGTGAGTGTTGACTGCTGTGAAGAATATGACTAAGAATAAGTCTTAATTCAAGTTAAGTCAAAGACCACCATCATTACTGACTTGGTCATATTAAATATCAGCTGTAGTTCTACAGAAGCAGAAATCAGGGACACCAAAGTTTACAAAGAGTTGCTTTGACAATGTGTGTGTGTGTGTGTGTGTGTGTGTGTGTGTGTGTGTGTGTGTGTGTGTGTGTGTGTGTGTGTGTGTGTGTGTGTGTGTGTGTGTAATTAATGGGAATAAGTGTGTTTTATATTACCATACAGTATAACATATGATCATTCAACAAGTCTCAAGTTACCTTAACTTCTCCTTTTGATACCTAGAAACATCTACATTAAATGAATTAGTGAAAAGTGAGTTAACATTCTAATGTGAATGATGATGATTTCTAATATTGTGTCTGGTTTCATCCATCAGATGTCTGTGATCTCACACTGGACCCAAACACAGTAAACAGACACCTCTCTCTGTCTGAGGAGAACAGAAAGGTGACATGTAGGACAGAGGAGCAGCCGTATCCTGATCACCCAGAGAGATTTGAGGACTGGGAACAGGTGCTGTGTAGAGAGGGTCTGACTGGGCGCTGTTACTGGGAGGTAGAGTGGAGTGGGAGAAGGGCTGTTATAGGAGTGACATATAAAGGAATCAGCAGGAGAGGAGGGGCTAATGACTGTTGTTTTGGATGCAATGACAAGTCCTGGAGTCTGATCTGCTGTGACAACAGTTACACTGCCAGTCACAATAATAATCACACTACTATAGACGTCCCCCCCTCCAGCCCCCACAGAGTAGGAGTGTATCTGGACTGGCCAGCCGGCACTCTGTCCTTCTATAGAGCCTCCTCTGACACACTGACCCACCTGTACACATTCACCTCCACATTCACTGAGCCCCTCTATCCAGGGTTTAGGGTTTGGTGGGATGAAGGCGGCTCAGTGTCTCTCTGTCAGTGAAACACACACACACACTGGACAATCACACACACACACTGTACAATCACACACACACACACTGGGCAAACACACACACACACTGGACAATCACACACACACACATACACACACACACACATACACTGGACACACACATACTGGACAAACTCACACATACACTGGACACACACTGGACAAAGACACACACACACACACACACTGGACACACACACACACACACTGGACACACACACACACACGCGCACACACACATATACACACACACACACATTGACACACACAATGGACACACACACACGCACACTGGACACACACACACTGGACACACACACATACACACACTGGACACACACACTGACACACACACACTAACTGGACACACATACACACACTGGACACACACTCACACACATACACACACTAGACACACACACACACGCTAGACACACACACACTGGACACACACACACACACTGACACACACACACACACTGGACACACATACACACACTGGACACACACTCACACGCACACACACGCTAGACACACACACACTGGACACACACACACACTGGACATACACACATACACACACTAGACACACACACACACACGCTGGACACACACACACGCTAGACACACACACACACACACTGGACACACACACATACACACACTGGACACACACACGTTGGACACACACACACACACACACACGCACACACACTGGGGACACACACACACACGCACACACACTGGACACACACACACACACACTGGACACACACACACACGCTGGACACACACACAAACTGGACACACACACACACACACACACACACACACAAACTGGACACACACACACTCACGCTGGACACACACACACACAGACACACTGGACACACACACACACACACACATTGACACACACACTGGACACACACACAAACACTGGACACACACACACTGGACACATACACACACACTGGACACACATACACACTCTGGACACACACACACACTCTGGACACACACACACACTCTGGACACACACACGCTGGACACACACACACACGCACGCTGGACACACACACGCTGGACACACACACACACGCACGCTGGACACACACACACACACACACACACACTGGACACACAGACGCTGGACCCACACACACACTGGTCACACACACACACACTGGACACACACACACACGCTGGACACACACACACACGCTGGACACACACACAAACTGGACACACACACAGGCACTGGACACACACACTCACGCTGGACACACACACACACGCTGGACACACACACAAACTGGACACACACACACACGCTGGACACACACACACTGGACAAACGAAAACACACACACACTGGACTCACACATCTGCTGGACACACACACTGGATACACACACACACAAACTGGACACACACATCTGCTGGACACACACACTGGATACACACACACACACACACTGGACTCACAGACACACTCTGGACAAACAAACTTTATATAGTTGTTTATCCTTGACCCAGGACCTCTTACAACAACACTGTTAAAATACAATGTGATCATGTGTTGTCTTTTATGTTGAACAACTAATTATACAATTATATATAATTATATATGGACATACGCTCCATAGTTGTATAATTATATCTGGACATACGCTCCATAGTTGTATAATTATATCTGGACATACGCTCCATAGTTGTATAATTATATCTGGACATACGCTCCATAGTTGTATAATTATATATGGACATACACTCCATAGTTGTATAATTATATCTGGACATACACTCCATAGTTGTATAATTATATATGGACATACGCTCCATAGTTGTATAATTATATATGGACATACACTCCATAGTTGTATAATTATATATGGACATACGCTCCATAGTTGTATAATTATATCTGGACATACGCTCCATAGTTATATAATTATATATGGACATACACTCCATAGTTGTATAATTATATATGGACATACGCTCCATAGTTGTATAATTATATCTGGACATACGCTCCATAGTTATATAATTATATATGGACATACACTCCATAGTTGTATAATTATATCTGGACATACGCTCCATAGTTGTATAATTATATCTGGACATACGCTCCATAGTTGTATAATTATATCTGGACATACGCTCCATAGTTATATAATTATATATGGACATACACTCCATAGTTGTATAATTATATATGGACATACGCTCCATAGTTGTATAATTATATATGGACATACGCTCCATAGTTGTATAATTATATCTGGACATACGCTCCATAGTTGTACAATTATATATGGACATACGCTCCATAGTTGTACAATTATATATGGACATACACTCCATAGTTGTATAATTATATATGGACATACTCTCCATAGTTGTATAATTATATCTGGACATACGCTCCATAGTTATATAATTATATATGGACATACACTCCATAGTTGTATAATTATATATGGACATACGCTCCATAGTTGTATAATTATATATGGACATACACTCCATAGTTGTATAATTATATATGGACATACGCTCCATAGTTGTACAAGTATACAAGGATATATTGTACTTTTCATAATAAAACAGACTTGAAACAAGAAAAGGCTGTTAATTGTGAAAACAGTTTGTTTATTGATTTAACGTTTCCTCTGTCAGGTTGATGTTAACCTGCGACTGGTTGAAACAAGAAAAGGCTGTTAATTGTGAAAACAGTTTGTTTATTGATTTAACGTTTCCTCTGTCAGGTTGATGTTAACCTGCGACTGGTTGAAACAAGAAAAGGCTGTTAATTGTGAAAACAGTTTGTTTATTGATTTAACGTTTCCTCTGTCAGGTTGATGTTAACCTGCGACTGGTTGAAACATGAAACAAATATGAAATGAAATACAAAACAATTAAATATGTGGAATAGAATTAAACAAATTGTATAATTAGTACAACAGAGTGTTGTAATGCAGGGTTACTATAGCAACAGAGTTCTCTCTGCTCTCTCCCTCTTTCTGCTCTCTCACTCTCTGATCTCACTCTCTGCTCTCTCTGCTCTCTCAGCCTGCTCTCTGCTCTCTCTCTGTTCTCTGCTCTCTGCTCTGCTGCTCTCTCTTTTCTCTGCTCGCTCTCTGTTCTCTGCTCTCTCTTTTCTCTGATCTCTCTCTGTTCTCTGCTCTCTCTGTTCTCTGCTCTCTGCTCTGCTGCTCTCTTTTTTGCTCTCTGCTCTCTCTCTCTCTCTGCTCTCTCTCTCCCACACTCTCTGCTGTCTCTCTCTGCTCTCTCTCTCCCACACTCTTCTCTCTTTCTCTCTCTGCTCTCTCTCTCTCCCACACTCTTCTCTCTCTCTCTCTGCTCTCTCTCTCTCCCACACTCTGCTCTCTCTCTCCCACACTTTCTGCTCTCTCTCCCACACTTTCTGCTCTCTCTCCCACACTTTCTGCTCTCTCTCCCACACTAATATACTGATATACAGTAACATTCAGAAAGTATTCAGACCCCTTGACTTTTTACACATTTTGTCATGTTACAGCCTTATTCTAAAATGTATTAAATGTGTTTTTCCCCTCATCAATCTACACACAATAACCCAGAATTACAAAGCAAAAACTGTTCACTTTGTGTGAACATTTTTATTTAAAAAAAACGTAGATATCACAGAGGGAGAGTAGAGTAGAGAGTCAGAAAGTAGAGTAGAGTAGAGAGTCAGAAGAGGGAAAGAGAGGGAGGGTAGAGAGTCAGGAGAGAGAGAGAGAGAGAGAGAGAGAGAGAGAGAGAGAGAGAGAGAGAGAGAGAGTAGAGGGTCAGAATAGAGGGAGAGTAGAGGGTCAGAATAGAGGGAGAGTAGAGGGTCAGAATAGAGGGAGAGTAGAGGGTCAGAATAGAGGGAGAGTAGAGGGTCAGAATAGAGGGAGAGTAGAGGGTCAGAATAGAGGGAGAGTAGAGGGTCAGAATAGAGGGAGAGTAGAGGGTCAGAATAGAGGGAGAGTAGAGGGTCAGAATAGAGGGAGAGTAGAGAGTCAGAATAGAGGGAGAGTAGAGAGTCAGAATAGAGGGAGAGTAGAGAGTCAGAATAGAGGGAGAGTAGAGAGTCAGAATAGAGGGAGAGTAGAGAGTCAGAATAGAGGGAGAGTAGAGAGTCAGAATAGAGGGAGAGTAGAGAGTCAGAATAGAGGGAGAGTAGAGAGTCAGAATAGAGGGAGAGTAGAGAGTCAGAATAGAGGGAGAGTAGAGAGTCAGAATAGAGGGAGAGTAGAGAGTCAGAATAGAGGGAGAGTAGAGAGTCAGAATAGAGGGAGAGTAGAGAGTCAGAATAGAGGGAGAGTAGAGAGTCAGAATAGAGGGAGAGTAGAGAGTCAGAATAGAGGGAGAGTAGAGAGTCAGAACAGAGGGAGAGAAGAGAGTCAGAACAGAGAGAGAGAGAGAGAGGGAGGGTAGAAAGTCAGAAAAGATATAACAGAGAGCAAACCCGTAGACTCAAGCTCATTAGCATAACGCAACGTTAACTATTCATGAAAATTGCAAATGAAATGTATTGGCTCTCAAGCTTAGCCTTTTGTTAACAACACTGTCATCTCAGATTTTCAAAATATGCTTTTCAACCATAGCTACACAAGCATTTGTGTAAGAGTATTGATAGCTAGCATAGCATTAAGCCTAGCATTCAGCAGGCAACATTTTCACAACAACAAGAAAAGCATTCAAATAAAATAATTTACCTTTGAAGAACTTCGGATGTTTTCAATGACGAGACTCTCAGTTAGATAGCAAATGTTCATTTTTTCCAAAAGGATTATTTGTGTAGGAGAAATCGCTCCGTTTTGTTCATCACGTTTGGCTAAGAAAGAAATCCGAAAATGCAGTCTCTACAACGCCGAACTTTTTACCAAATTAACTCCATAATATCGACAGAAACATGGCAAACGTTGTTTAGAATCAATCCTCAAGGTGTTTTTCACATATCTATTCGATGATAAATCACTCGTAGCAGTTTGGTTTCTCCTCTGAAGAAAATGGAATGCGCATGGACGTGGAGATTACGCAATAATTGCGACGGAGGACACCAAGTCTCTTATGGTCAATCTTCCAATGATATGCCTACAAATACGTCACAATGCTGCAGACACCTTGGGGAAAACGTGGAAAATGTAAGCTGACTCCTAGCTCCTCCACAGCCATATAAGGAGTCATTGCCATGACGCGGTTTCAAAAAATGCGGCACTTCCTGATTGAAATTTCATCTTGGTTTCGCCTGTAGCATCAGTTCTGTGGCACTAACAGACAATATCTTTGCAGTTTTGGAAACGTTAGAGTGTTTTCTATCCAAAGCTGTCACTTATATGCATAGTCGAGCATCTTGTCGTGACAAAATATCGCGCTTAAAACGGGAACGTTTTTTATCCAAAAATGAAATACCGGCCCTAGAGTTCCAAGAGGATTTATACAGATAAGTTACACAAAATACAATATAGTAATAATATAAATTACCTGAGAATTGTATGTCATCCAGTCTTAATATGAATTGTATGTCATCCAGTCTTAATATGAATTGTATGTCATAGAAACCAAATATTAATACATTGTTAAAAACATTTTTAAAAGTATTTTACATTTAGAGAGCGATAACACACACACACGCTATACAATGTCAAGTAATTGTTTTCTAGAACTGTGTACATCCACTAGGGGGAGCCAGTGATCCACTCTTGAGTAGAGCCTTGCTTTGGCAATTTCATGGTTCTGAGTCACTGAGACATGTCACACAAAATTGACATTTGTTTGTTGAAAACGTTAGGATAAATACATATGTGAGTAGAGTCCTTTCTCGTTAATATTTTTTTGTATCTCTAACACAACATCTAATTTATTATATACTATATAATTTATATAATGCATTAAAATAGGTCCATCTTATTATAGAATACATGGACCTCTTTTTAATATTTTTTATTGACTGAGACATACACTGGACAGTCCATCCTCGGACATCCCAGGATGATCGCCTGAGGACTCTTTTTAAAAGGTTAAAGGTTAGTCAGGATTAAAACAGTTTTTTCAAAGGCAATAGGGACACCCCTTGTGTGTTAGAGACCCCCTAGATGAACAACCTGTTGATCAGGGGTGTCAAACTCAAATACCCAGTGGGCCAAAATGTAAAACCTGAACAAAGTCACGGGCCAACATTGAACAAATTAACCTTTTAATATGGACCCAAACAAGTTTTGCTTTAACATTGAATATGGAACAAGCATCGCTTATTACCATACAATATATAATTTAATAGTGGAGACATGCAAAATCGAATTTCAAATGAAAAAACACATCAATGGCATTCATTTATTAAATAAATACAATTTAAATAAAAATGGTATGCCTCTTTTTTATTTGCAGCCTTCTGATTTAAAAGGATATGGCAGATTTATTGGAGGAATTGGGTACCCCTAGTAAACTGAAAAAAAAATCTGTCAAAAATTGCTAATATATGCATATAATAATTATTATTGAATAGAAAACACTCTAAAGCTTCTAAAACCGTTGGAATTATGTCTGTAAGTATAGCAGAACTCACAGGGCAGGCATTCTTCCAAACTAGTTTTTGTGGTCATGAAAGTTGGAGCAACTTTGACATCATCGCCCCCACCCTTCCCAACCAGTTATGATTCTGGGGAGACTTCCACTAGATGTCCTCATTCAGTAGAGCTTTTAATCGTTCAAATCCCGTGAGAATTGGCCCTATGGGAGTGATTTGAGTAAGTGCCACGAGAAAAAAACCTGTGCGTTAGGGCGCAAATTGGTCACAGCCATTCCTTTGTTCCAGTACTCAGAAAAGGACCAGACGATGACCGGTTGAATTGAAATTTGTTTTGTGTGTTTAAAACATCATAAAGCTTGCTTCTGCACTTAGTTTGACCTGTTTAGTCGACATATAATATGTAATTTTGAAGTTTTGATGCGCAACTTTTCCGGACCAGAGGACATTTTGGGTGCATTTCAGCTGATGTTATTAGCAGTAGCTAATACAAAGACGCAAGACTTGAAACCAAACGATGTATTGGGTAAGTATGAAGCCTTCCAGAACATTCTGAACGAAGACCATCGAAGGTAAGGGAATATTTATGCTGAAATCTGTGTTTCTGTTGACTCCAACATTAGATATAAAAAAAAGAAAAGATATAACAGAGAGCAAACCCGTAGACTCAAGCTCATTAGCATAACGCAACGTTAACTATTCATGAAAATTGCAAATGAAATGTATTGGCTCTCAAGCTTAGCCTTTTGTTAACAACACTGTCATCTCAGATTTTCAAAATATGCTTTTCAACCATAGCTACACAAGCATTTGTGTAAGAGTATTGATAGCTAGCATAGCATTAAGCCTAGCATTCAGCAGGCAACATTTTCACAACAACAAGAAAAGCATTCAAATAAAATAATTTACCTTTGAAGAACTTCGGATGTTTTCAATGACGAGACTCTCAGTTAGATAGCAAATGTTCATTTTTTCCAAAAGGATTATTTGTGTAGGAGAAATCGCTCCGTTTTGTTCATCACGTTTGGCTAAGAAAGAAATCCGAAAATGCAGTCTCTACAACGCCAAACTTTTTACCAAATTAACTCCATAATATCGACAGAAACATGGCAAACGTTGTTTAGAATCAATCCTCAAGGTGTTTTTCACATATCTATTCGATGATAAATCACTCGTAGCAGTTTGGTTTCTCCTCTGAAGAAAATGGAATGCGCATGGACGTGGAGATTACGCAATAATTGCGACGGAGGACACCAAGTCTCTTATGGTCAATCTTCCAATGATATGCCTACAAATACGTCACAATGCTGCAGACACCTTGGGGAAAACGTGGAAAATGTAAGCTGACTCCTAGCTCCTCCACAGCCATATAAGGAGTCATTGCCATGACGCGGTTTCAAAAAATGCGGCACTTCCTGATTGAAATTTCATCTTGGTTTCGCCTGTAGCATCAGTTCTGTGGCACTAACAGACAATATCTTTGCAGTTTTGGAAACGTTAGAGTGTTTTCTATCCAAAGCTGTCACTTATATGCATAGTCGAGCATCTTGTCGTGACAAAATATCGCGCTTAAAACGGGAACGTTTTTTATCCAAAAATGAAATACCGGCCCTAGAGTTCCAAGAGGATTTATACAGATAAGTTACACAAAATACAATATAGTAATAATATAAATTACCTGAGAATTGTATGTCATCCAGTCTTAATATGAATTGTATGTCATCCAGTCTTAATATGAATTGTATGTCATAGAAACCAAATATTAATACATTGTTAAAAACATTTTTAAAAGTATTTTACATTTAGAGAGCGATAACACACACACACGCTATACAATGTCAAGTAATTGTTTTCTAGAACTGTGTACATCCACTAGGGGGAGCCAGTGATCCACTCTTGAGTAGAGCCTTGCTTTGGCAATTTCATGGTTCTGAGTCACTGAGACATGTCACACAAAATTGACATTTGTTTGTTGAAAACGTTAGGATAAATACATATGTGAGTAGAGTCCTTTCTCGTTAATATTTTTTTGTATCTCTAACACAACATCTAATTTATTATATACTATATAATTTATATAATGCATTAAAATAGGTCCATCTTATTATAGAATACATGGACCTCTTTTTAATATTTTTTATTGACTGAGACATACACTGGACAGTCCATCCTCGGACATCCCAGGATGATCGCCTGAGGACTCTTTTTAAAAGGTTAAAGGTTAGTCAGGATTAAAACAGTTTTTTCAAAGGCAATAGGGACACCCCTTGTGTGTTAGAGACCCCCTAGATGAACAACCTGTTGATCAGGGGTGTCAAACTCAAATACCCAGTGGGCCAAAATGTAAAACCTGAACAAAGTCACGGGCCAACATTGAACAAATTAACCTTTTAATATGGACCCAAACAAGTTTTGCTTTAACATTGAATATGGAACAAGCATCGCTTATTACCATACAATATATAATTTAATAGTGGAGACATGCAAAATCGAATTTCAAATGAAAAAACACATCAATGGCATTCATTTATTAAATAAATACAATTTAAATAAAAATGGTATGCCTCTTTTTTATTTGCAGCCTTCTGATTTAAAAGGATATGGCAGATTTATTGGAGGAATTGGGTACCCCTAGTAAACTGAAAAAAAAATCTGTCAAAAATTGCTAATATATGCATATAATAATTATTATTGAATAGAAAACACTCTAAAGCTTCTAAAACCGTTGGAATTATGTCTGTAAGTATAGCAGAACTCACAGGGCAGGCATTCTTCCAAACTAGTTTTTGTGGTCATGAAAGTTGGAGCAACTTTGACATCATCGCCCCCACCCTTCCCAACCAGTTATGATTCTGGGGAGACTTCCACTAGATGTCCTCATTCAGTAGAGCTTTTAATCGTTCAAATCCCGTGAGAATTGGCCCTATGGGAGTGATTTGAGTAAGTGCCACGAGAAAAAAACCTGTGCGTTAGGGCGCAAATTGGTCACAGCCATTCCTTTGTTCCAGTACTCAGAAAAGGACCAGACGATGACCGGTTGAATTGAAATTTGTTTTGTGTGTTTAAAACATCATAAAGCTTGCTTCTGCACTTAGTTTGACCTGTTTAGTCGACATATAATATGTAATTTTGAAGTTTTGATGCGCAACTTTTCCGGACCAGAGGACATTTTGGGTGCATTTCAGCTGATGTTATTAGCAGTAGCTAATACAAAGACGCAAGACTTGAAACCAAACGATGTATTGGGTAAGTATGAAGCCTTCCAGAACATTCTGAACGAAGACCATCGAAGGTAAGGGAATATTTATGCTGAAATCTGTGTTTCTGTTGACTCCAACATTAGATATAAAAAAAAGAAAAGATATAACAGAGAGCAAACCCGTAGACTCAAGCTCATTAGCATAACGCAACGTTAACTATTCATGAAAATTGCAAATGAAATGTATTGGCTCTCAAGCTTAGCCTTTTGTTAACAACACTGTCATCTCAGATTTTCAAAATATGCTTTTCAACCATAGCTACACAAGCATTTGTGTAAGAGTATTGATAGCTAGCATAGCATTAAGCCTAGCATTCAGCAGGCAACATTTTCACAACAACAAGAAAAGCATTCAAATAAAATAATTTACCTTTGAAGAACTTCGGATGTTTTCAATGACGAGACTCTCAGTTAGATAGCAAATGTTCATTTTTTCCAAAAGGATTATTTGTGTAGGAGAAATCGCTCCGTTTTGTTCATCACGTTTGGCTAAGAAAGAAATCCGAAAATGCAGTCTCTACAACGCCGAACTTTTTACCAAATTAACTCCATAATATCGACAGAAACATGGCAAACGTTGTTTAGAATCAATCCTCAAGGTGTTTTTCACATATCTATTCGATGATAAATCACTCGTAGCAGTTTGGTTTCTCCTCTGAAGAAAATGGAATGCGCATGGACGTGGAGATTACGCAATAATTGCGACGGAGGACACCAAGTCTCTTATGGTCAATCTTCCAATGATATGCCTACAAATACGTCACAATGCTGCAGACACCTTGGGGAAAACGTGGAAAATGTAAGCTGACTCCTAGCTCCTCCACAGCCATATAAGGAGTCATTGCCATGACGCGGTTTCAAAAAATGCGGCACTTCCTGATTGAAATTTCATCTTGGTTTCGCCTGTAGCATCAGTTCTGTGGCACTAACAGACAATATCTTTGCAGTTTTGGAAACGTTAGAGTGTTTTCTATCCAAAGCTGTCACTTATATGCATAGTCGAGCATCTTGTCGTGACAAAATATCGCGCTTAAAACGGGAACGTTTTTTATCCAAAAATGAAATACCGGCCCTAGAGTTCCAAGAGGATTTATACAGATAAGTTACACAAAATACAATATAGTAATAATATAAATTACCTGAGAATTGTATGTCATCCAGTCTTAATATGAATTGTATGTCATCCAGTCTTAATATGAATTGTATGTCATAGAAACCAAATATTAATACATTGTTAAAAACATTTTTAAAAGTATTTTACATTTAGAGAGCGATAACACACACACACGCTATACAATGTCAAGTAATTGTTTTCTAGAACTGTGTACATCCACTAGGGGGAGCCAGTGATCCACTCTTGAGTAGAGCCTTGCTTTGGCAATTTCATGGTTCTGAGTCACTGAGACATGTCACACAAAATTGACATTTGTTTGTTGAAAACGTTAGGATAAATACATATGTGAGTAGAGTCCTTTCTCGTTAATATTTTTTTGTATCTCTAACACAACATCTAATTTATTATATACTATATAATTTATATAATGCATTAAAATAGGTCCATCTTATTATAGAATACATGGACCTCTTTTTAATATTTTTTATTGACTGAGACATACACTGGACAGTCCATCCTCGGACATCCCAGGATGATCGCCTGAGGACTCTTTTTAAAAGGTTAAAGGTTAGTCAGGATTAAAACAGTTTTTTCAAAGGCAATAGGGACACCCCTTGTGTGTTAGAGACCCCCTAGATGAACAACCTGTTGATCAGGGGTGTCAAACTCAAATACCCAGTGGGCCAAAATGTAAAACCTGAACAAAGTCACGGGCCAACATTGAACAAATTAACCTTTTAATATGGACCCAAACAAGTTTTGCTTTAACATTGAATATGGAACAAGCATCGCTTATTACCATACAATATATAATTTAATAGTGGAGACATGCAAAATCGAATTTCAAATGAAAAAACACATCAATGGCATTCATTTATTAAATAAATACAATTTAAATAAAAATGGTATGCCTCTTTTTTATTTGCAGCCTTCTGATTTAAAAGGATATGGCAGATTTATTGGAGGAATTGGGTACCCCTAGTAAACTGAAAAAAAAATCTGTCAAAAATTGCTAATATATGCATATAATAATTATTATTGAATAGAAAACACTCTAAAGCTTCTAAAACCGTTGGAATTATGTCTGTAAGTATAGCAGAACTCACAGGGCAGGCATTCTTCCAAACTAGTTTTTGTGGTCATGAAAGTTGGAGCAACTTTGACATCATCGCCCCCACCCTTCCCAACCAGTTATGATTCTGGGGAGACTTCCACTAGATGTCCTCATTCAGTAGAGCTTTTAATCGTTCAAATCCCGTGAGAATTGGCCCTATGGGAGTGATTTGAGTAAGTGCCACGAGAAAAAAACCTGTGCGTTAGGGCGCAAATTGGTCACAGCCATTCCTTTGTTCCAGTACTCAGAAAAGGACCAGACGATGACCGGTTGAATTGAAATTTGTTTTGTGTGTTTAAAACATCATAAAGCTTGCTTCTGCACTTAGTTTGACCTGTTTAGTCGACATATAATATGTAATTTTGAAGTTTTGATGCGCAACTTTTCCGGACCAGAGGACATTTTGGGTGCATTTCAGCTGATGTTATTAGCAGTAGCTAATACAAAGACGCAAGACTTGAAACCAAACGATGTATTGGGTAAGTATGAAGCCTTCCAGAACATTCTGAACGAAGACCATCGAAGGTAAGGGAATATTTATGCTGAAATCTGTGTTTCTGTTGACTCCAACATTACGGAGAAATGTAGCTTGTATCTGAGCGCCGTCTCAGAATATTGAATAGTGTGCGATTTCTGTAACGTTAAAAAGAAATGTAACAAAGTGACTGCATAAAGAAGCAGTGTATCTTTCTAACTATATGTAGAACATGTATATTTAGTCAAAGTTTATGATGTCTATTTACGTTATCTTGCCGCGCTACCTAGATTTCCTGCGGACATTTTTGAGTAATTTCTGAACATGAACTCAATGTAAATGGACATTTATGGATATAAATGGCATATTATTGAAAAAAAAAATGTACTGTGTAACATGTCCTATTACTGTCATCTGATGAAGATTTTCAAAAGGTTAGTGAATGATTTATTTTTTAATCCTGCGTTTGTTGATTGCATGTTTTGGCTATTCAAATAAGCTGTGTCTGGTGGTGGTTTGACATATATATGTGCTATGTTTTCGCCGTAAAACATTTTAGAAATCTGACTTGCTGGCTAGATGAACAAGGTGTTTATCTTTCATTTGAGCTATTGGACTTGTTAATGTGTGGAGGTTAAATATTTCTAAGAATATTTTTGCGTTCCATGCGCCACCGTTCCAGCTGAACGTGGGAGGGTAGAGTCCCAAATGGGAACCAATATCTTTATTAATAACCTCTTGGGGATAGTGAGACGCTAGCGTCTCAAGTGGCCAATAGCCTCGGGAAATGCAGAGCGCCAGATTCAAATAAAACGCGTTAAAACTCAAACTTTCATTAAATCACACATGCAGGGTACTCAATTAAAGCTACACTCGTTGTGAATCCAGCCAACATGTCAGATTTAAAAAATAAATGCTTTTCTGCAAAAGCATGAGAAGCTATTATCTGATAGCATGCACCCCCCTGAACCAGTTGTAAACAAAAGAACTAGCGTAGCAGGCGCTACACAAAACGCTGAAATAAAATATAAAACATGCATTACCTTTGACGAGCTTCTTTGTTGGCACTCCAATATGTCCCATAAACATCACAATTGGTCTTTTTTTCCGATTAATTCCGCCCATGTATACCCAAAATGTCCATTTCTAAAGCAGGTTTGATCCGGAAAAAAACAGCTTTCCAAAACACAACATCACTACAAAACATTTCAAAAGTCGCCGCTATCAAATTTCCCAAAGACAACTGAGGGAATGGTCAGAGGAAAAAAACAAAAAATAATTCTGAACAGTTTTTCCTCTGGGTTTTGCCTGCTACATAAGTTCTGTTATAGTCACAGACATGATTGAACCAGTTTTAGAAACTTCAGAGTGTTTTCTATCCACACCTACTAATCATATGCATGTAATATATTCCTGGCATGAGTAGCAGGCAGTTGAAATTGTGCACGCTATGTATCCAAAAGTGGAAATGCTGCCCCCTATCTATAAGAAGTTTTAACAAACAGTTTCGAATTTGTTCTATCTGATTATATCTTTAACTTCTATACCTACTTCTTAGCAAAAAAATAAAAAATTGTTTATTATCCAGTAGGCCACATCCTATCCTAGAACACAATTTACCCATCCCCCCTTTGATTCCTGGCTCTTCGCATGTAACAACCTACTCTAAACAATGACTTAGGTAAGATTAGTAAATTATCCTTGTGTCTGACATCATCATGTAGGAGCGCCCCTTTCATTCTCCACATGTCCAATTCTCCCTTGGGCGTCCATTCATATCAATCCTGTACCAATTCTCTGTCAAGTGCCTTATCTACTTTAAGAAGTATCTGTGCTACTTATATATGTTCTTAAATATATATATTTACCGATTTAAACAGTAACCCTTTTCTCTCCTATCTCTCAAATACCACTAAGTGTCTCATTGTTTGACTTTTCCTTAATCAATCTATCTTCATCCTCATCAAGGCTAGCTTTTTCAAGCAGAAATTTGCTTCCTGCAACACTAACTCAAAAAGTTCTGGGACACTGTAAAGTCCATGGAGAATAAGAACACCTCCTCCCAGCTGCCCACTGCACTGAATATGGGAAACACTGTCACCACTGATAAATCCACTATAATTGAGAATTTCAACAATCATTTTTCTATAGCTGGCAATGCTTTCCACCTGGCTAACCCTACCACGGTCAATAGCACTGCACCCCCCATAGCAATTCGCCCAAGCCTTCCCCATTTCTCCTTCTCCCAAATCCAGTCAGCTGATGTTCTGAAAGAGCTGCAAAATCTGGACCCCTACAAATCAGCCAGGCTAGACAATCTGTACCCTTTCTTTCTAAAATTATCTGCCGAAATTGTTGCCACCCCTATTACTAGCCTGTTCAACCTCTCTTTCGTGTCGTCTGAGATTCCCAAAGATTGGAAAGCAGCTGCGGTCATCCCCCTCTTCAAAGGGGGTGACACTCTTGACCCAAACTGCTACAGACCTATATCTATCCTACCATGCCTTTCTAAGGTCTTCGAAAGCCAAGTCAACAAACAGATTACCGACCATTTCGAATCTCACCATACCCTCTCTGCTATGCAATCTGGTTTCAGAGCTGGTCATGGGTGCAACCTCATCCACGCTCAAGGTCCTAAACGATATCTTAACCGCCATCAATAAGAAACATTACTGTGCAGCCGTATTCATTGATCTGGCCAAGGCTTTCGACTCTGTCAATCACCACATCCTCATCGGCAGACTCGATAGCCTTGGTTTCTCAAATGATTGCCTCGCCTGGTTCACCAACTACTTCTCTGATAGAGTTCAGTTTGTCAAATCGGAGGGTCTGCTGTCCGGACCTCTGGCAGTCTCTATGGGGGTGCCACAGGGTTCAATTCTTGGACCGACTCTCTTCTCTGTATACATCAATGATGTCGCTCTTGCTGCTGGTGAGTCTCTGATCCACCTCTGCGCAGACGACAACATTCTGTCTACTTCTGGCCCTTCTTTGGACACTGTGTTAACAACCCTCCAGGCAAGCTTCAATGCCATAGAACTCTGCTTCCGTGGCCTCCAATTGCTCTTAAATACAAGTACAACTAAATGCATGCTCTTCAACTGATCGCTGCCTGCACCTGCTCGCCTGTCCAACATCACTACTCTGGACAGCTCTGACTTAGAATACGTGGCCAACTACAAATACCTACAGTGCCTTGCGAAAGTACTCGGCCCCCTTGAACTTTGCGAACTTTTGCCACATTTCAGGCTTCAAACATAAAGATATAAAACTGTATTTTTTTGTGAAGAATCAACAACAAGTGGGACACAATCATGAAGTGGAACGACATTTATTGGATATTTCAAACTTTTTTAACAAATCAAAAACTGAAAAATTGGGCGTCTCAGGTGTTTTCTATCCAAAGCTGTCATTTATATGCATATTCTAGCATCTTTTCCTGACAAAATATCCCGTTTAAAACAGGAAAGTTTTTTTTCCAAAAATGAAAATACTGCCCCCTAACACCAAGAGGTTAAGCCAATAGGGCAGGAAATTACATAGAAAAATAAGTTTCAGTTCTTAGGTGTGATATATTACTGTAGATAAGGTATTCCACACTATGCAACATATATTAAATTATTGATGAAACTGATTTTCGTAAT
This sequence comes from Oncorhynchus mykiss, assembly GCF_013265735.2. NCBI lineage: Eukaryota > Metazoa > Chordata > Actinopteri > Salmoniformes > Salmonidae > Oncorhynchus > Oncorhynchus mykiss. The sequence continues at coordinate 67,964,674 of NC_048577.1, forward strand.
TTATTTATTTATTTTGCTCCTTTGCACCCAATTATTTTTATTTCTACTTTGCACATTGTTCCACTGCAAATCTACCATTCCAGTGTTTTACTTGCTATATTGTATTTACTTCTCCACCATGGCCTTTTTTTTGCCTTTACCTCCCTTATCTCACCTCATTTGCTCACATTGTATATAGACTTGTTTCTACTGTATTATTGACTGTATGTTTGTTTTACTCCATGTGTAACTCGGTGTCGTTGTATGTGTCGAACTGCTTTGCTTTATCTTGACCAGGTCTCAATTTTTAA